>NC_056730.1:1090839634-1090987134 GCF_019279795.1 Protopterus annectens | reverse complement strand
TTGACTGCTTTCTTGCCGTCTCTTCGAATAATATTCCCTCAGGTACTTTTATCAGATTCACTTGGTGACCACCTTTTTCCATACATTTGCTTTAAGAAACTGCAGTAACTTAAGCAAACAACAACACACTTCATCTTCTTTCGGCTTTTCCCGGTTAGGGGTCTCAACAGCAGATCACCTGTCTGCTTATGATTGGCAGTGGAGTTTTACAGTGTCGAGTTGCCAGCCCGGATTCAGGCTCAACACAGAAGGCACCCCAGCCAAGGATCGAAGCAGAGAACCTCTTGCTGTGAGGCGACAATGCTTGTGTACTACCGTGGCCACCCAAGCAAACAACAACACTACCAGGAAAGAAATCTTTAGCAAACAACAGCACACTACCAGGAAAGAAATCTTAAATCCGTCCAAAGGAAAACAATTATTAGAAGTTGGTCATGTAATTGGAACCTCTTAAAAACAGCCCACCTAGGTGAATCTGTATCTGAATTCAGCAGACTATATCTTGTGCCTTTCAGAGTCAAGAGTTGAAGTGAATCCAGCATCTTTGCTGATGGAAGGAAAGAAACAAAACAAATCATGAAACTGTGACAAGGCCTGGAAAAATGGTTGAAAGATTAATACTCAGTCTAACCAACAGTATAGCAGGCAGCTCATAAATAAATTAAAATGCAAGATTAAAATTTATTAAAAAATGATTACACAAACTCTCAAAGATTAAAGTCAAAACAACCACAAAAACTTCTGGTCAGCCATAAATCAGCTGCTAAAACCTGGACGCCCCACACACCATGTTCCATCGAGAGGCCCTCAATCAGACAACATAGCAAATCAGTTCAACACTCATTTCATACACACAGTAGCATCCCTAATTAAGTGCAGTGCCCCCCCCCCCCAACACCCAGCCCACTACTCCTCTACTGGACAGCAGTAGCAAACTGACCTTCGAGGTCTATGTCCTGCATACAGATCTGTCCCCAAATACTGTGTCCCTACATTATGGAAAAGTCATAAATCTTGTCCCTACATAACAGGCACTTCTTGCAGACCTTTCAAACTGTTGAGAAATGTATACAATCCCAACTACCCAATTATGTTACTGAAAATAACTTCTATCACAATCTCAAGATGTCTTTTGTCCCCACCACAGTACCACCCACTAGGTCTCTTCTCAGATTTATCCACACTATAAACCTATATAGAAATGGAGATGGATTATCCAACTGGAAGTTGTTAAACTGTCTACCTTAGGGCTCTAGTCCATCACTCATCCTGATTTCAAATTTATTTGACCAACAGATGTCAAGCAGTTACATGGCAAAATGAATTTTCATCTTACCTCTATGCATTTTTTGGTTTTCCTTAAGTTTCCATACTTGCCTCTCTATTTTTAATATAATCTGAAATGACCTGCACACCTGAAGTACGCATGCTTTCACACTGCAGGAGGTGGATGATTCCACCCAGAATTTGTCTGCCCAAATCCTGGAAAAATTGCAAGAAAAAAATCCTTTATCTCTATAGAAGCATAGCTAATAGATTCACAATTTCTAAACCGTAAAAAAGTAACTTTATTTAGTACAAAAACAGTTGACTGCAAAAAAAAAAAAAAAAAAAAGTACTCTTCAACATAACCCCATCAAATAGGACATAATCAAAGATGAAAACATGAAATCTGACCTTCACATAAGAGGAAGTTAAAAAAAAAAAAATCAAAACTGGGAGCTGTATAGGGTCAAACCATATCCAACTGATAATGTCAGAAAGCACATTGCTTCAGTACATCTTATTCCAGCACTCCTTTGTGCTGCTCCTATTTTTACAGACCTACAATCTGCAATAGAAAAGACAACAAGAACAATGGTATAACAAAGTTGCTAGATTTGCAGCTAATTTACCTGATAGTAAACACCACTGCCTGGCCCTCAAACAGGTAAACTGGACCGAATTGTCTTGCTACCTAACTTTTTTCTGCTAGTGACTACTCGTAATCTCATTAACAAAACAGAACATTGTCCATGTCTAAATGGTGTAGTCACATGCTGCTCAATTCTGTGCTCCTTAGACAAATACCAAATACTAGTAACTAAATCAAACAACTCTGCAGGAGACTCCCTATACTTGAAATGCAGCTCTAAAAAGTAGAACTCCATCGCTTCTAAAAAGTAGAACTCCATTGCTTTCTCTCTCAAAGGAACAATCTAAAACACTCTCCCTCTTACTGCACCCTATTTGTCTCTCCACTCTTACTCCACCCTATTTCTCTTTCTCTTTGCAACCTCCTTTTTCTACATTATCATTCTACGCTCCACTATAACAAACTATTGTCTGCCACTACTCTAGACATCACCTAACTCGCACTCTCCCCCACACTCCTACTTCCATTCCAAACATACTACATTCCAACTGTTCACATCCCCCTTACCTCCTCAAACATCACTAACATACTACCACTAAACCTCTGTCCTCTCCTATACCCCACATTTCTTATCCCTGCCTTCTTCACATCACTCCCACTATACCAAAGTACCTCCAGTTACCTATGCCAATTTTTTTAAGTACCTCAGCCAACCTACACCTCCTATACTTCACCTCACTTTTCCTCAAATCCCTTCATACCATGACGCATAGTACACCTGCTATTCTATATTCAGCTATTCAGCTACTCACACTTTGCACCATTGCTACTTCAATGACTACTACGACTTGCCTACTCCTTCCCTATTACCAAAAATGTTCCTGTTATTCACCATCACACCTCTTCTCATTCTTCTAACCTTCCTCTCACCTCACTAAAATAAATCCCATCCACCTATCACCCATCTCCTCTCTCCATCCCTCACAAATTCATACACACCTCTCATTCAAAGTGTTCCCATCACTCTTCAACATCTCTAACCCACTCGCCCTTAAAATAAAAATTGCCCCATACATCTCTTATCACATAAGAACCAAGTAGAAATATCACTTCCAACATCTCCCACCTCTAACACCCCTCTACCCCAATTATAGACTACTACTCTCTGAAAATGTTCACCCCAACCCTGGACCTATGCCAACCCCCCCTAAAAGCCTTACCACCCAACAGATACCACAACACTCAAGCTTGCCTACACATAATCTTACTCTGTACTCACTCAATATACACACCATGAACAAAATAACTGAATTCCATGCTTGGGTGTCCCAATACTCCCCAGACATTATAACAATCACTGAAACATGGCTAAAACCCTATATTCCAGATAGCAAATTCCTCCCTACTGGATACAATAGACTTTGTCTCGAAAGTCCAAACAAAAAAGGTGGTGGAGTAGCCATCTTGTACTCTGATCACCTCAATCTTTCACCTCTTCCAAACCCACCCCCTTCTTTTTACCCAGCAGAACTCTTAATTGCTAACTAAACTTAACCACAAAACCCTAACAATAACTGCTATATACATACCTCCCTGTGACAACATTCCTATATTAGAACAAACCTTATCTTGGTGCACACGGAATATACCTAACAAAACCATTATTCTAGGGGATGTCAACATTAACTGGTCATCCCAAACCACCAGCTCTTCTGCCCCTTACATGGATTCATGCAACTAATCTCTACCCCCATACACTTTAACAAGCCAACTTAATTCCTTCTATATTATTGGCTAGATACTTGTCTCTAATCCTAATCTATACCACCACCCAAAAACTCTTCCCGATTCCATCAGTGACCACACACCTATCTGTATCCATAGATTCTCCCATTCACCAGCATAGGTCATATAAATTTAATGAATGTCGAAAACTCTCTGTAATTTCAATTTTGACATTTTTAATATGTTGTCCTCTATAAACTGGTCCTTTCTGTCAAACCTACCCCTAGACAAAGCAGCCCAAAATTTCAACACCATATTTCTAAATATCCTCGACTCCCTTGCCCCTCCCCACACTATTAGAGTTAAGTCTGTCAGCTCCCCTTTGCTAACTCAGTCCACACGCATGCTCATGCATAAACGAGATAATGTCTGGAAATTCTGGATAAAAATTAAATTGTCCTCCCACCTACAGTCCCATAAAAAACTTTGAAACCTTGTTGAAAAACAAGTTAATATTGAAAAGAAAATTTTCTACCTTAATACCCAGACTACACAGAACGAAAGCCCTAAAAAGTTCTGGGACTGTAGCAATCCAATCCTCCACCCTAGAAAAACCCCTCAACGCCCAAACCCTGTCTTAACACCCATCTTGAAACGGCTACCATTTTAAATTCCTATTTAATAGATGCCATAAGCAAACTTGTACCAACATCCAACTCTCCTAACTCCACTTACAGCCATCACACCACAACTAACCCAAACAACTCTTTTTCCTTCAAACCAAACAGCCACTAACTAAATCATATCTCTCCTATCCAAGCTCAAACCCTGCTCTCCTTTAGCTGATGAACTCCCCCCCCCCACTTTACCTTAAGCTAGCTGCAAACTCCATTGCTCACCCCATCTCCATCCACATAAATTGCTCAATATCTGAATCCACAGTCTCCTCACTTTGGAAAAAATTCTATACCATACCCATTCACAAAGGTGGTAATTCCACTGAACTGACTAACTATCGACCTTATGGCTGTACTCTTCTTCTTTTTTTTTTTTTTTTTTTCTCCCCTCTCAAAAATACTAGAAAAGTGTGCACACCCACAAATATTCAACTACCTACTTCAAAATAACTTTCTCACCCCCACCCAACATGGCTTCCGTCCCAACCACAGTACATCAACTACCCTCATCTCCTTTACAAACACCATATCCATGAGTAGAGATAAACTTGCTTCCTGTCTCTTCCTCAATCTTTCTAAAGCCTTTAACACAGTCTCCCACCCTAAACTCCTTTCTAAACTCTGACCTTAACCTCTCAACTGGTTCTCTAGCTACCTCTTAGACAGGCAATAATCTGTCAAATGGCAGTCCGCACTCTCTCCCTTCCTCCCCATCAAGTTGAGTGTCCCCCAAGGCTCAATCTTTGGTCCACTATTGTTCAACATCTTCACTAATCTTCTCTTTACATCCTGTCCACATTCTACCCTCATTCAATACGTGGACGACCCTTTCATCATCTGTACCTTCAATACCCTTTCTGACCTGCAGTCTCGCACCCAAAACTCCTTCAACTCTGTAGACAAGTGGCTTACCAATAACCAGATAATTATAAATCCGCAAAAGACCAAACTCCTGCTGTGTCTCCAAAAATCACTCAATCACCACAAACTCAACTTCACCATAACTTTACTTAATAACACTCCCATCCACATCAAAACCCACACCAAACTTCTTGGAGCCATAATAGACGATCAACTAAAATTCAGCCTACATGTTCAACACGTTTTTTTAAAAAAAAAAAACCTCAAAAACTAGATCTTCTCTACAGAAATAAAAAAATTCCTTACTAATGACTTGCTCCCCTTGGTCATGCCTACCTCCTACCAGTCTTCTCTATAGCTCACAAATCCGTACCAATTTGCAAACAGGCCTACTAGGAAAACTTGAAATCACCTACAACAAAGTTGCCAGGTTTGCAACAAACCAAACCTATCTCTCTCATCACTGCCACTCCCTCAAAGCTCTAAATTGGTTAGATTTCCCACACCAATTTCCAACCACACAGCTGCTTGTTATTCACATCCTTAGTAAGCCCTCCTCCTGCCCTAACATCTCTCTCTCCATACACCAACTAGAAACTTCAGGAGCTCCGAAAGTCCACATCCTTGCCCTTAACTGAAACAAACTCCCGCTGGCCATTTGTACAATACCCCATACACAGGAATTTTAAAAAAGCACTCTAAGAATACCTCCAAAACACCTGGACGTTAACTCTTCTTGAATATCACTGTCTTACTGAACAGTTAATACTAACCTCGGATGACTCCTAACCCATCGCTAGCACTCTCACCTCTACTTACACTTTTCTCTTGCTCTTCCTATTGCCACCTACTGCTCTCACACTCTCACTTAACCTCTTTTACCCCCACTCTCCTCCTGGGTTCCTCCTATACCTACATAACAAAGTATTCTATACAGTTAAGCTCTGCTAAGTTTGTACTCATGTAGAGCTTTTCTCCGCGGGCCTCTACTGAAAAAGGGGTCTGGCTCAGTCAGACTTTCCCAGTCAACAAATGTCAGGTAAATACGTAAATAAATAAACTAAATAAAATCCTTTAAACCTCAGCTAAAGAACATGTAGCAGACTTCTGGCCATGCTCCTGCATTTCTCCAGGTTAACTGTCATCTTACTATTACAGGTAACATCTTCCATACTTCCTCTCTGTTTGTTGCCCTCTCTTTTGCTCTTAAAACACTTCTAAACTTATTCTTGCTGATACAAATGTATTATTGCAAATGTATTATTGTTATCCACATCCTCCACTGTTATAACAAGAAGAAACTCTTGTGCATTGCAAAAAGAGTGCAAACATGTATATTGTATGAAAATGTATGATTTATATTCTCATTTCATGAATCAGCCCACTCCTAATGAGGTACAGTTGAGAGGTATGTGTGAAGGTGAACTGACACCACTGTACCTGAATGAGATGGTATAAGTACACCACTGCTGCCAATGTGACACGCAGATGGCAGGATGCTACCTAGTGCCATCAAGATGTTTAGTGCTGATGGGGTTTGAATCCTACCACTGTCAATGAATGGTGAAATAAAAGCAAGAAAGTGCATACAAGTCTGTTTCTATAACTAATTAATTCACAAGGTAGAAGCTGGGCCCAACAGCATAAAGGGAATATGCATCTCTGCCCTGTGAATGGGCTTGCAACTTCCACAGTCAGACTTGACTGTGCTCAAGCTACTGACAGAGCTATTTGGTCAGGCACTCTTGGACCACTGTCTCGTGCTCTCTCTCTTCATCAGTGCCTTCCAGTAGCCCTTTATACATGGTAACTGCTTTTCACACAAAATACTATTTTTGCATACGTACAACTCCCCAGGGAAGTCTGGCAGAATTCTCCAATTCCCTATAGCCTTCTTCCTTTTACGGTGGTACTGCCACCACCCTGGGAAAAGCAGACCATTCCAGTAAATTGCTGCTATTGAACCAAGCTATATATGAATTCATACCAATTAATATATTTTTCAATAATAGTAGTAGTCCTTATGTCCCACACAGCTTGTTAACCAACAGCGTAAGTAATGGTTGCCCTTCAGATAAACTGTGCAGCAATGTAATTAAATGCCTACTGTATGAGCTTAAAGGTTATACAATTAATTGTACTTGCGTGATAAAGAAAGTAGAGCAAAATATTTGTAGGTTGACACACACAAATGAAATAGAAGGCAAAAAGTAGGAAGCGTACAGAAAAATGTAAGCTGCAGATGTGCATTTCCTGGCTCGTGCTTACTAAAAAATATTAGCACCAACTGTAAATTAATAATTGGTACTAACAAACAATTCCATACAAATGAAAGCAGCGTGCACTATCTTTTGAATAACACTGTTCAATACAGTCTCTTTCCCCAGCCTCCGATGTCCATGACATCATCATTGTGGTTGCTGGAGAAAACTGGTAGTAAAACCAGCTTTTTCTACTCCATAGCAACTACTGGAAAATGTCAGTGTACACCATACCTTCTGGTGTTCCTTAGTATCCACCCCGGTGTCTTAATGATTTTCAGCCATTAAATTCATTAGAGAGTAGAACAATTGCATCCCTACAAAAGGACAGTTCCTGGTCATTTATCTTTGGTTATTATATTTAATGAGGAAACAGCAAGTCAGGAGATCTGTCACACTTCAAAAGACTGTTCTTCATCTAATCACTGCTGCAGTAGCATAAGCTATATTGCACATTCCAGCAAAGATTGATTCCTTACCAGCACACCTCAAAAGTTTTATGGCACCTTCCGTGCACTGTAGCTACTGACCTACACAAGGAGTGTAGGCATTTAAATAGTACCTATGGCTACAAATGTGCAAAAATTTCTTGTTACAGATGAATGAACACTTAACAATACTTTGGGGGTTGCCCATCGAATACACTGTTCCTGGCTGGGCCTGATATGTTCCCCACTGGGGATAACCTTCCACAAAGGTTTTTGTTTTTCTTTGTACTTCTCAGTTTCTGAGAAGTTTATTTCCCATTTATATATTTTGAAGTGTCTGTACTGAGGTTCTAGGGTTCCCAGTGTGTAACAGGTACATTGCTCTTGTTTTCCTACAAGTTGACCTTTGTGTTCAAGGGCTTGTATGCTCTAGCTTGTGGTTATCAGGGAATTATCCGCATTCCTTTTTGGTGGTCACTTTTGTTATTGGTTGGTCGAACTTTTCATGAGGCAAATCATTACATTGTTTTGTTTTTAATTTTTTGTATAGGAAAGTGCGTTGCTGTGGCTTGCTAGTGTTATGCTGAGACTGCATAAATTGTGTGGTGCTTGTCTCAATATTTTATCTCCTGTCTACCATTCTGCATTTGGGAACACCTTCGCTGCCTTTGCCTTAGGAGATCTATCTGTACAATTCTATTGCCAGCTTGGACATGGATGAGGGTCCCAGTAAATCTTTTAATCCTCCATGATCTGCATGAAAAGGGAAGATGCTTGGGGAAAGTCTGTTTTTTAGTCCAGCTTCTATGCCTCAGCCACTGATGAGTGTTTCTGCTGTGGCCATGAGTTGTTCCTTGGACCATTAATTTTCTCTTGGTCCCTGTGATCTTGCTTCTAGGGACCAAAAGGCTGGCAGGTCCTTGCAGTTGTTCAGTTCCTAGTGTCACAGAAGGTAAAACTGCTCAACAGCACCAGGGAAGAGTCTTGGGGATGTTCCTCTGTTATGCATTTCAGAGAATATCTTGTGTGGGGAAGGGGAACATCCATTTAGCTGCTGTTTCTCTTAAGTATCCCCCAGGGAGAGGAAACTGAAGACTAGGTGTATTTATCTTTCCTTTAAAGGAGATGATTGACTGCATTTTGCTTAAGGTTTATTTACAGCTTTTCACTCATTCAGTGTGGATTTTCCTCATCTGGTTAAAAGGTAAAGATTTTTTTTCTCCCTCTTAGATACTGATTCTCATGTGGAGGCTTGGGACTTGGAGTGGGATGCTTCTTATGTGTCCTCCTCTGAGGGGAAATCGCAGTTTGTGTACAGTTTGTCTTCATGTTCCCCTCTGGAGGGGCTTTTTCTGATATTTTCGCTAAAATAAAGGATATGTTTCAGTGGGAACCGAAGAAAATTCCAGAATCTTAGCTGCAGTAATATGATTTATTACAGGAGGACTTTTTCCTCAACCTGTTTCTGTTCCTCCTGTGTCACTATCCCTTCAATACCTTTGTGGCTGCTAGTCAGTCCCTTGGCACTCAGGCTGCTGTCCACAGAAAGTTGGATAGGTTATATAAAGTTTCTCAAACACCTAGGTTTCCTCTTTGCTACTCCTATGGGAGGTTCCAGCTGCTGTTTCTTTGTTTAAGACAACCTTTACCAAGCTCCTTTCTTTGGCTAAGCCTTTACTTCTAACAAAGTGAGTAGAGCATTGGATAGGTTTTAGAAAGAAAGTTCATGCCTCTTCCGCCTTGGCCATCAGTATTGTAAGCCGTCAGGCTCATATGTCTAGATTCCTACTGGCCTCTTTGACAAAGGAAGTTCCAAAACTAACCTCTTCATATTGTAGAGTCTAAAGCTTCTCTGAATTCCCTGTTATCTTCTGTATGTCAGGTTGCAAAACACACACAGTTGCATTCTCAGCATTTCCCAGACACTATTAAAGCTAAAATTCCTAATGCTTCTTTGGGTAAAGAAGTTTTGTGTTGTCCTTTTTTTCCGTGGAAGTCCTCCAAAGATTTGTAGAAAGGGGAAAGTTTATTTCAGAGTCACACGGCTTCAGCCCTCCTTTTAGAAATATTCCATACAACTTAACAAACTTAGTTATTCAGACATCTCCCCGTCTCTACTAGCAAGTAATACCATTACCTCAGACAGATTAAAACTACTACCGCCAAGCCCACCCCAACAACCATCTCACAGCATATTCTATCAACTCCACACATTAAAACAATGTGGAGACATACACCCAAATCCAGGCCCAATCAATATTTACGCATCCACTGACAGCCAAGCTGAGCAAATGTTTCCCCACACCCATTCATCTACCACTAGGCAAGCTAATCCAATATCTCAACACACACTTCACCTAGTGAATATAAACATTCACAGCATTTGCAATAAAACTACTGAGTTCAATGCCTGACTAGCTGCCCACACCCCAAACATTATTGCAGTAACAGAAACATGGCTGGAACCACACATTGCTGACACTGAAGTTCTCCCTCCAGGATATAACGTAATTCGTTCAGACAGACTTCATAAAAAGAGAGGTGGTGTAGCATTAATCTACCAAAACTCACTGCAAATAACCTATGCAAAAATCTGTCCCCTCTTTTGGTAACAGAGCTACTACTCGCATCCTTTCACATAAATAGGAACAAACATATATGCATAGCAGTTATTTATATTCCCCCAGGCCACAATATCCACATACTTGAAAACATATCTTGGCAAAATCAGAATGTACTGCATGAAACTATAATACTAGGAGACACCAATATTAATTGGCTAAACTTAGACTCCCCTTCTCCAGTAAACAGCATAAACCTTCACAGTTTTACCCAGCTCATCACTACCCCCACTCATGGCCTAACAGACTCTGAATCAACCCTAGACTGGATACTTGTAATGCATCCCCAAAACTGCTCCAACTCAGGAACCCTACCAAACACATTAAGTGACCACCTTCCAGCATGTACCTATAGAACTCTCCCTCATGCAGTCAAAATGCACTTGTATAAAACCTCCAGGAACCTTGCCCACTTTGACCAGGATAACTTTATAAATATTTTAAACTCCCAAAACTGGAACCCACTGAAAACACTCCCCTTAGATGAAGCAGTTGACTATTTTAACAAACTCTTTTTAAATACTCTCAATATCCTAGCTTGTATGTGTACTAAACGAGCCAAAACTAACCATGCCCCCTGGTTAACAAGACTAACCAAACAAACTATGTCTCTTAGAAACAAAGCATGGAAAATATGGCTGAGACAGAACACATCAAAATGAACTCCACTAGAAACAACTCCACAACAAATTAAAAAAGCTAGTAATACAAGATATAAAAAAGATTATTTCTCAAACTATCCACCTCATATAACAATCCCAAACATTTTTGGAATTCTGTCTCCTCTCTATTTAACCCAGGCACCATCCAAAACCCATCCCCTGCACCAGAAAAAAATCCCACAAGATATCTCCCAAGCCTTTAATACCCACTTCATCTCTACCATCCAAAAGCTACTCAAAGACTGCCCATCCAGCTCAAACATACACTTCCCAACCCCAATGGACTACACCCCCACTACACAACCAGGCAACTCCTTCACTATTCAACCTGCACCCACCTCTCTGATTTTGAAATTCCTAAAACAACTCAAACCTTGCTGTCTCTACAGATAACATTCCCCCAGAATATCTGCAAATAGCAGCTAGCTCAATAGCATATCCAGTTACCATTCTTATAAATCGCTGTCTCACTGAATCTTGCGTTCCTCTCCTATGGAAAAGATCCATCATTACTCCACTACACAAAGGGGGTAACTCTTATGATCTTTCCAGCTACCGCCCTATCTCTATACTCTTCCCCTCTATCTAAAATCTTGAAAAAATGTGTTCACTCACAACTACTTAAACGCACCCCAAATAATGCTCTTCTATCCCCTACCCAACATGGTTTCCGGCCAGGGCATAGCACCATTACTGCCCTACTGTCCTTCACCGAATCTGTCAACAAAACCTTGGATGCAGGCCATCCTACCTCGGTAATCCTTCTAGACCTATAAGACCTATCTAAGACCTTTGACACAGTGTCCCTTGCTAATCTAGTAAATCGACCATCAACACTAGGTTGCTCCCCAAAATCCCTCAGCTGGTTTACTTCCTACCTACAGAACCGGGAACAATCTGTAAAATGGTTATGTGCAATCTCAGTACCAACCTAACAATATAGGAGTACCACAGGGATCCATTTTAGGTCCACTACTGTTCAATATCTTCATTGATGACCTGCACAAAGCCCCCCTAATCCAGAACATCATCCAATACGCCGATGATTCAACACTTCTGTCCACCTCTAAAACTTTATCAGACCTCCTCACACTTACACAACAGGCTTTTACTTCTATTGAATCATGACCTATTAATGCACAACTAATGCTAAACCCCCCAAAAAACTAAACTTTTACTTTTCTCAACAAAACCATCCAACATCGACTTTAAAATCCTGGCTGAAGACGGCACAGAAATTGAACTAGTGAGAACAGCCAAATTACTAGGTATAACAATAGATGATAAACTCACATACGAACAACACATCCTAACTGCAATACAACACATCCTAACTGCAATCAAGAAAACCCATGTCAAACTAGGTAAAACTATATCACCACAAACTCTACCTGGATAAATATACATTTCACACTTCTAAAAACTAGTGTGGTCTCCTTTAAGGCCCCTGAGCCAGTGGTAAACATTACTCAAACCGCTGAATCACTTACAAATGCCTTCTACCAGCACCTACAGGACTGCATGGATCAGGCAATCCCAAACAAAACTAAGACTCTCTGTACCAAAGGCAAGCGTCCAGTCTGGTGGACCCCAGCCATAAACAAGCTCTACAACAAAAGGAGGAAGCTACTACAAGATAGAGCAAAATCCTTGAAAGGTAAGACACCTTTGATCATTATAAGTAAAAAACTAAGAGCTCTCATAAAATCATCCAAGGCAAATTTTGAGAGAAAAATCGCCAAGGACTCTAAAGAGAATCATAAGGCCTTCTTTAGCTATGTTAGAAACCTAGGAGGAAACTCCCAGATATGCTCAGAATTAGTTCAAAATGTTGTGAAAATTACTGAACCTACTCACATTGCCAACAATACTGGCTGACAGGTTCAGTGCAAACTTCTCCCCAAAAGGAGAGATATCTATTCCAGAGGATTGTAGCCCCCCAAACATCTCCAACGCCCAGGTGAGAACTGCCCTCACTAAGGCAAAAAACACAGCATCCATGGGACCGGATGGTGTCCCCGGCTGTGTGCTTCACGAACTCAACGAGGAATTAAACCCACAGTTAGGACAGCTGTTTAATCTTAGCCTCACCTCAGGATACGTACCCAAGGAGTGGCGCACGGCACTGTGGTCCCACTTCATAAGGGCGGTGCCTCCACAGACCCTGGAAATTACCGCCCCATTAGCTTGACAAGCCTTATCTGCAAAGCCATGGAGAGGATCATAATGGAACTCATAAATAAAGACATAGGAACTTGCAGACTTTGGATCCAACCCAGTTTGGCTTTGTCAAAGGCAGATCCTGCCTCTTAAACTTGGTTGACTTTCGAGACAGTCACCAAGGCCATTGATGAGGGAAAGGCAGTCCATACAGCCTACCTCGACCTGGCAAAGGCCTTCCACACAATACCCCACTCGGGTATCATCGAAAAACTCATCAGCTTGAATGTAAACCCATACATCACAAGATGGGTTGCAAACTGGCTAAGTGACAGAACCCACAGGGTCAGAGTTGCTAGAGCCATGTCAGACTCAAAGCCTGTCACAAGTGGTGTCCCACAGGGCTCAGTCCTGGGTCCACTCTTGTTCGGCATCTACTTTTCTGAAGTACAAGCAAACACAGGAGGGTTATGGCTGACAAAGTTTGCAGATGACTGCAAACTGGGCCATAGTCGAAAACACATCTGACACAGATATCCTCCAGAAGGGCCTCACAGAAACGGATAACTGGTGCCAGAGCCATGGCCTGAAGTTAAACGCCAAAAATGCATAGTCATACCCTTCGGGAAAAACAAGGTTACCCCTAGCTACCATATAGGTGGCAATCCACTGAGCACAGAAAAAGTCATCAGGGATCTGGGGACCCAAGTTGACAGTAGCCTTCGCTTGACACTCATGTTGCTAAAGTAGTTAGGAAAACCTTCTATATCACCCACCTGATCATGAAGGGATTCACATCTAGATCAAGGGAGGTCATCGTCCCCTGTACTCATCACTCATTAGACCTATGATTGAGTACAATGCCCGTTCGGAATGTATCTGACCAGACACCTGCTGCAGCTTGAAAGGCCCCAAAAGTTCCTCACCAAAAGGATAAAGGGTCTCAAAAATATGTCTTATGCTGCCCGACTGAAAGAACTCCAGCTCTATTCAGTCTCATACCGCTTGCTCAGAGGTGACCTGTGCCTGACATATAAGGCCATGTCAAACCCAGATTTGATGAATATGCTTCACCTCAAAAATCTAGATCCCTCAGAACCACAAGGGCGGAGACTTAAACCTTGACACGGTTATAAATAGAACGTGCTGGAGGGACAGATTCATCACCCAGAGACTCCCTATGCTGTGGAACAAAATCCCGGTACATGTGAGGCAGAGCACCTCTCTGGCCTTGTTCAAGAGGAATCTTGACCAATGGATGGGAGATTGCAGATATACCCCAGGGATTACTTCAGTGTCACTGCTTGACAGAGGCACAGCAAAATGATAGGCATAGTTTTTATTCAAACTAAAGGGGTGGCGAAAGCCACATAACTATGGGCTAGGCTTATAAATGCCCTTGGGCAGATAGCCTAGTATGAACCTATGAACCTAAAATAAAACTATTGAATACCCTACTTATCCCCTCCCTTTTATAATGTAATGCATTTTCACTAACCTGCACACAACCCTTAGTAATAAATTACAATCATGTTATAACAAAATAGCCAAATTCACCTCCAGCGATGGCATGGCAGTGATGAGAACGGTAAGGTTTTCTGAATTAAGATGGCTAGAGTTTTCCTACCATCTACAATATGCCCAACTAACTTTAGCCCACTAATTTCTATACTAAATGACTGCCCTGCCTTAACTCAATCCTACAAATATACACCCCACTAGAACACTTCCTGTAAACTGATGCTTACAGTAGCTAAAGCCAACAAAAGAGCAGGACAATAACTTTTCTCCCATACCATAGCTAAGCTATGGAATAACCTTCCATCTGAAATAACCCAAACTGATCACCCAAAAACTTTTAAAGCAGCCCTAAAAACACATTAGATATAGACAATCCATCCTGCACCTGCCTCAGAAGCAAACAACCTTAAACAATATACTTCACCAAATACTACAATGACAAAATCTTTGCAGAAACCCAGTCTTCACATTTATTAGTGTATTCTTACTATGTAGGAGACTGGAATCTCACCAAGGAAGAAAATGATGTAACACTACTATTCAGTTGTGAAATTCTTGTTTTATTTTTCACCTGTCATATCTTCAGTGTGTGCATATATTCTATGTTTTTTCTTTCTGTTGCATCAGTAACATTGTCACATTGTGTTTAATTATTGTGTTCCTTTGTATTTTGCTTGTGGAGCTTTTCTCTCCGGGCCTCCACTGAAAATGGGTCTCTGACTCAGTGGGCTTTCCCAGTCAGCAAGTGTTAATAAATAAATAAATAAATAGATTTCAGAACCTTTTTTCCAGTCCAGTTTCCTCTTTTGAAACGCAAAATGAAACTCTGGATCCAGATAAGAAACATTCCAAGCAGCCATGGTAGAGGAACTACAGAAACTACCTTCTTTCCACAGGTAAACTATGAAATTAGACTGATTATTGGTCCCCCCGCCCCCATTCTAACAGGGTTGTCAACCAGTCGCACGTTCAGGCCTTCATCTTGCTCTTTAGCAACAAATAACTCCAGGCTCTTGGATTCTGATGATCATTCACAAGGGTTACAACTGACAAAAGGTTTCTTTCTCCGTTCAAGGGATTTTGCCATATCATTCCAGTCAGACCCCTCTTTTCCATCCTATTCCATATCATATGTTAGCACAGGGAGTAACAGAACCTGTGACCCTCGATGTGAGAGAGACAAGATTTTATTCCAGGAAAATTTTCTTACCAAAGGTGAAGGAACCTGGAAACCTCCTAAGTCTTTCCTTCCTAAACCTTTATGCTATGGTTCCAAAATCTACAATGCTATCCCCTCACTCTGTTGCTGCTCCTTTACCCTGGCAGTTTTCTAGTAACTTTTGATTTCTAAGATACTTATCGCCCCATTCCAATCCTCAAATGTTTTGGGTGCTTTTTTTCTGTGTCTGTTTCACATTTTCAGTTTTCTGTATTATAGCTCCGAGAGCATTTGCAAAGCAAATGGCTTCAGTAATTGCCATTGCAGGTTTTTCCTTACCTAAACAATTTTCTAATGATGGCAAATTTTGTGGGATTGTCAAACGTGTTCAGCCTGGGATTTCAACTGAAGTAGAAACATCTCTTACTCCTTTCCACAGGATAGTGTTTCTGGGATGTCTTCTGGATCCATCCCTAATGAAGGCTTTTCTTCCTTAGAATAGCGAGATCAGTTGCAGTGACCACTTCCTGAGGTTTTCCAGCCTGACACAAGCATCTGCCAGGGGGTATCTCAAACTTCTCAGATATACAGCCTCTACTACTGTTATGATTCCTTTGGCCAGACTACATATAAGGAAAATTCAATGGCTTGCCAAATCCCTCTGGCTCGTCATCTTCACCCTCTCTCTTTTTCAGCTTCCAGAGCTGGGGTTTGTGAAAAGGGAGCTGCTTTAGTGGGTAGTTTCCCAAGAGATGGCTTCTCACTCCATGGTAGCAGGTGCCTCATACTTGGGGAGCCATGTCCAAAGGAATGAAGGTTCAGGTTCTGTGGAATGAGTAGGACTGGTCCAAGAACATAAATATCAAAAAATTATGTCTTTTAATATATGCTGTCAAATTTCTAAACCATCTTTGGGTGCTGGGTCCCTTACTAGTTATCAGACAATACCATGATGATGTGGTACATAAACAGGGGGATCCAAAAAATGAAGAGGCCAGCACCACAAGGACAGAAATAAAGTTATAAATTTACTTCATCACATTCCAGACCAGTTTCGGCATATAGCCTTCATCAGTGATATCCATAATGCACATCCATTACTTTAAATGCACTCCATATCCAGTCATTTCTTATGACATCACTTCCCACAAATTGATATAGCCTTCATCGGTGATATCCATAATGCACATCCATTACTTTAAATGCACTCCATATCCAGTCATTTCCTATGACATCACTTCCCACAAATTGATATAAAATGAAAAATTAAGTTTATTAAATCACATTTTGTCATTGAGACCTGGTGTGAACAACCCCCCCCCCCCCAATTTGATAATCCATTTCCTTTCTTTTTGATTCAAAATAGAGTGCCATCCTGTTTTAAAGGATCTATTACCCATGACCTTATCTATCACTACAAATGTAAACCTAGCTGATGTATGTACTTGAGAATGTCTGTATAAGGGATTTAATTCTTTTGGTTACGTATGTCACTGAGATGTTCAGACATGCAACAGCGCAATGATCTTGAGGTCTGCTCCACATAAAAAGCAGAACAGGTGCAGCTGACCAAATATACCACCCAATCCGACCCACAATTAGCATAAAAACGTAAATCAAAAAATTGACTCGTGTTTCTGCTAGTAAATTGTTTCGTCTGGTGCATATGTTTGCAGAATACACAATGTCCACAAGGGTAAGAACCAACAAGCCTGTCTCCTGTGATTGTAAGTTGATAACCCTCCTGACCCCCCCCCCCCCCTGTTGATTTTTTTTTTTTTTTTTGTAATGAGCAAAGTAAGATTCCAATGTTTTCCCTTTGCAAAAAGAAAACTGACATCTCTCTGGTAAAATAGAGCCCAGTTCATTAGATGTAAGAATATTCCAATGTTTTTGAATTGCATTTCTTAGTAAACCCCAATTTCTGCCATCTGTAGTAACCATTCTGATAGTGTCTGACCCGTCTCAACACTGTTTAGATTTGTATTGTAACAGTTCAGATCTTTCACATCATTCTGTCTGTATCCCCTATCAAAAAATCTGCTGGTAAGATCTTGTTTAAAGATATTGAAATCTTCGTCAGAAGAACAAATTCTTCTGATTCTCAAAAATTGAGACTTGGGGATATTCCTGATAGTATGCATAGGATGAAGGCTAGATGCATACAACAAGCTGTTATATTGTGGGTATTTTCTGTATACTAAAGTACGTAATGTATGATCTGGTAGTCGCAAGATCCTTACATCCAGGTAATTTATTTCTTCGCTACTGTATGTTACAGTGAATTCAATACCCCACTTGTTTTCATTAATATATTGAACAAATTCCGTAAGATAGTCAATATCTCCCTGCCATACCAGCCAACAATCATCCAGTAAACATCTCCATATATCGATCTCTGGCAGGAAAATGTTATGGAAATCACTGTAAATGATTTGTTCCTCTATGTAACCTGTGAACAAATCGGCATAAATGGGGGCAAAAGATGCCTCCATGGCCGTACCTTGGGTTTGCCAGTAACATTCACCCTAATAATAGTAGACGTCAGGAATTGGTTCTCTCACGGAGCCATTCTCCATGTTCTTGACCCAATATTTACAACCGCTACTGCCATGCATTACAACTAGAATCAAAGATACAACCGAATTCTTACAGATAGTGTCTGACTCCCAGTTTGGAGCCCAGTTGTTTGATGTGTACTCTAGATGTCATCTCTTTATACCAGCATCCCTCATTGGGCAGGCCTGCAAGCCTTAGAATACTGGCTAAACAGGGTTGAACTTTATACTCCGGGATTTAATACATTACTTGTATGTTTAACGGAACATGTCCTAAATAAAAACGTCTCTTTTAAGGATGAATGTTACTGGCAAACCCAAGGTAGGTTCATAGGTTAGTACTAAGCTAACTGCCCATGCGAGCCATTTTAAGCCCAGCCAATTATTCCTTGTGAGACTCAAACCCTGCACCTTGTGTTTGTAAGGCAAACACCTTAACCATTACGCCACCCTCCCAACACTAAGGTATGGCCATGGGGGCATCTTTTGCCCCCATTTATGCTGATTTGTTCATGGGTTGCATAGAGGAACATATTTACAATGATTCCCATAACATTTTCCTGCCAGAGATCGATATATGGCGATGTTTCCTGGATGATTGTTGGCTGGTATGGCAGGGAGATATTGACTATCTTATGGAATTTGTTCAATATATTAATGACAACAAGTGGGGTATTGAATTCACTGTAACATACAGTAGAGAAGAAATAAATTACCTGGATGTAAGGATCTTGTGTCCACCAGATCATACATTACATACTTTAGTATACAGAAAGTACCCACAATATAACAACTTGTTGTATGCATCTAGCCTTCATCCTAGGCATACTATCAGGAATATCCCTAAGTCTCAATTTTTGGGAATCAGAAGAATTTGTTCTGACGATTTCAATATCTTTAAACAAGATCTTACCAGCAGATTTTTTGATCGGGGATATAGACTGAGTGATGTGATAGGTGCTAGAGATTGGACTACCAATCAACAAAGATCTGAACTGTTGCAATACAAATCTAAAACAATATTGAGACAGGTCAGACACTATCAGAATGGTTACTACATATAGCAGAAATGTGGGTTTACTAAGAAATGTAATTCAAAAACATTGGAATATTCTTACATCTTATGAAGAACTGGGCTCTATTTTACTAGAGGGATGTCAGTTTTCTTTTCACAAAGGGAAAACTTTGGGATCTTGCTTTGCTCATTACAAAAAAAAAAATCAACAGGGGGGATCAGGAGGTCATCAACTTACAATCACAGGAGACAGGCTTGTTGGTTCTTACCCTTGTGGACATTGTGTATTCTGCAAACATATGCATAAGAAGAAACAATTTACTAGCAAACATATGCATAAGAAGAAACAATTTACTAGCAGAAACGCAAGTCAATTTTTTGATATGTTTTTATGCTAATTGTGGGTTGGTTTGGGTGGTATATTTGGTCAGCTGCACCTGTTCTGCCTTTTATGTGGTGCAGACTTCGAGATCATTGCGCTGTCACATGTCTAAACATCTCAGTGACATACGTAACCAAAGAATTACAAATCCCTTATTCAGACATTCTCAAGTACATACATCAGCTGGTTTACATTTGTAGTGATAGATAAGGTCATGGGTAATAGATCCTTTAAAACGGGATGGCACTCTATTTTGAATCAAAAAGAAAGGAAATGGATTATCAAATTAGGGGGGTTGTTCACACCAGGTCTCGATGACAAAATGTGATTTAAGAAACTTAATTTTTCATTTTATATCTGTTTGTGGGGAAGTGATGTCATAGAAAATGACTGGGATACTGAGTGTATTTAAAGTAATGGATATGCATTATGGATATCGCTGATGAAGGCTATATGCCGAAACCGGTCTGGAATGTGATATAATAAATTATTTATAACTTTATTTCTGCCCTTGTGGTGCTGGCCTCTTCATGTTTTGGATTAACTGAGTTTGCTTGGCCATTTGCATCAGCCGTACTTGCTAGCTAATATGTGGGACTGGACACATAAACAGGGGGAACCAGGTCTTATCCCCTTTTCAGATTAGCCTTGTTAGCTTGGGATCTAGCAACTAAACTCAATTTTTTCTCTCCAGGCTGCCTTTGTTCCATTAGAGTAGAACACTGTCGCAGACAAGTTGAGCAGGACCAGGACATACCCTCACAAATGGAAGTTGAAACCCACAGATCTTCTGGAATTGGCCCTTCTGAGGGGAATACCTCGTGTACATCTCTTTGCCTCCATCCACAACAGACAGCTATTGAAATTCTGCTCTAGGACTTCATACCCTCAGGTGTGGAAGACTGATGTATTTTCATTTCCTTGGACATGAATGTCCCTCTATGCTTTTCTTCTAATAACAAGAGATCCTTTAAAGATCCAAATGGTCTCCCTGAAGAATTTAGTGGTAGCCCCCTTTTGACGTAGGCACCCTTGGTTCTCCCTTTTGAAAATGGCCAGTGGCAATTACCAAATGTTTTCTCACAGAATGTTCTTACTCACATAGGAAGCACCTCATGTTGATCAGGAACGAACGCAGGAATGGTTAAAGAGAGGTGAACTCAAACCAAGAAATGAAAGGTTAATATTGGCGGCCCAAGATAGTGGGCTACGTACACACTGGTTTACAAAATCCATTGAACATGTGGGAGACGCAGACAAATGCAAGTTTTGTAAAACCGAATTGGAAACAATTGCACACCTCATTGCTGGTTGCGACCTACTAATGACAGAAGGACTGTATACCGAAAGGTGTAATAATGTGGTGAGACTGTTGTACTCGGGAGTGTGCAAACATTATGGTATTGAAGTGGCTGAAAAACACTGGAAACACAAGCTACAAAGCATCATAGAAAATGAAGTCTATATCACATGGGATCATCCATTGCCAACAGTTGAAAAGATAGATGCTAGAAAGACGGATCTAGTTGTCCAAGAAAAGAAGACAAAAGTAGCATTGATCATTGAAATCACCACACCCAGTGACTACAGTGTCCTGTGTAGAGAGAGAGAGAGACACAAAAGTCATAAAATATCAGGATTTGCAAGCAGAAACTAGAGCAGTGTGGAAGAAAGATACCCAGATAGTTCCAATAGTTGTAGAAGCAACGGGGTCTTATAAAAAGAGTCTGCAATCATATTTAGATGTGCTACCAATACACTTAACGGTATATGAATTACAGAAGAAGTCATTACTGGGCACATTGCTGGTGCTGTGAAGAGCACTTTTGGCTGACATCAAAGAGTGAAACCATAGTCATTTCATGAACTTTAATCATACTTTGACGTAGGAATGAGGTACATTCCTGTCATGGTATTAGAAATCCAAAAGATTTGGATAAATTAAGAAGGGAGTTGTTTTGATACACCCCAACCTTCAAAGCCTTCAGCTGATTGCATGGATGGCAAGAGTTTTATTTCCTTTTAGGCACTTTTTCTCTCATGATGTGTGACTGGTATTATAGGTTAAGAAATCTGCTACTAGAGAATCACATTTAGAAAAGTGGAGATGTAGTTGGTGCCAGGTTAAGAACATATGAGATTTACATAATAGAAGAGTACAATCTAGCATATCAGGTGAGAAAAGAAGCAGTATAATTATAGTAAAGACACAGTTCAACAGGAGAAATGACATATATGTCGGAGTATAATATCACAAGGAAGGCTGCATATATTTAGACAAGCAAAATAGCATTTCAGAGGAGAAAAAAAACAGCATATTTATAGCAAAGACACAGTCTGACAGGTAATGCCATATGTCAGAGTATAATAGGTGCAAGACATTTGCCTAGTAGTATTAATTTCTCATATAGAGAAAAGAGTAAACATCGTACTGCAATCATCTGCTAGTTAAAGGATATGAAATAGTAATGAAATACTGATAACCTGTTGACAGCTAATAGTAGAGCTATTTACAAGCCTAGCTATAGGATTACCCTGGCATAGTGCCACACGACCTTCGTTCCCAGTGCCTTCGTCGAGTAGAGCCCCTGGAATTATCCCCGGGATGAATTTTCTATTACCCATCCACTTATTTAGATTTCTCTTGAAGAGGATCAGCGAGGTGGTCTGCTTGACATGCATGGGCAGTCTCTGGGTTATGAACCTGTCCCTCCAGCATGTTCTGTTAATTGTGGTAATGAGGTTGAGGTCTCTGGCACATGTGGTGCAGAGGGGATTGAGATTTCTTTTAAATGTAGCCTTTCTAACAGACCTGGTTCAGACATGGCTTTGTAAGTCAAGCAGAGATCGCCTATAAGTAGGCGATATGAAACAGAGAATAGTTTGAGTTTTTTGAGTCTGTCCATATAGGACAAGTGTTTAACGGCCTAGGATCCTCTTTGTGAGGTACTTTTGTGGCCTCTACAGTTGTTGCAGGTGTCTAGTGAGGTACATGCCAAATGGGTCATTGTACTCTGATTGGCCTGATGGGAGAAGAATAGAGGGAGACAATGACCTCTTTCTTCCTGGACGCAAAACCCTTAGTAATGAGATGTGCCACATAGAAGGACTTTCTGACCACAGTGGCAATGCGGTGATCAAAAGAGAGGTTGCTGTCAGCCTGTGTTTCCAGATCTTTTATAACACCATCTGTGTTCAGTGAACTACCATCGATGTGGTAATTCATGGGAACTGGGTTTTTCCCCAAAGGGGATGACGCATTTTTTGGCATTGAGCTTAAGCCCAAGGTTCTGACACCAGTCATTGGTCACAGTGAGGCCATTCTGTAGGATGTCAGCATCACTTGTGGAGTTAATAATAGCTCCCAACTTGTAAACGTCTGTGAACTTTGTCAGCCAGAGTCCCTTCATGTTGGCCTGGACTTCAGAGAAGTAGATACCAACCGGGAGAGGACCCAGGACCGAACCCTGTGGGACTCTGTTCGTGACTAATCGGCAGTCTGACTTGGAGTCAGCTACTTTCAGACTGTGGGTTCTATCTCTGAGCCAGTTTGCAACCCACCTAGTGATATAGGGGTTGATGCCAAGCTTAGTAAGTTTTTCTATAATTCCTGAGTGGGGAATGGTAGCAAAAACCTTGGCCAGATCAAGGTAGGCTGCATGAACCACTTTGCCTTCATCCACAGCTCTGGTGACTAACTCAAAGAAGTTGACCAAGTTGAGCAGGCATGAGCTACCCTTAACAAAACCAAACAAACTATGTGGGATCCAGAGTTTGGAGATTCCCTATATACTTGTTTATTAGGTCCATGATGATGCGTTCCAAAGCTTTGCATATAAGACTCGGCAGGCTAATGGGGCGATAGTTCTCAGGGTCTGTAGTCTCTCCTCCTTTGTGGAGAGAGATGATTGTAGCATTGTGCCATTTGGCAGGGGCAAAGCCTGAGGTGAGGCTGTGATTGAACAGGGCACAGAGGTGAGGTGCCATTTCACTTTGTAGTTCATGTAGAACACAACCAGGGATATTGTCCGGGCCCATAGAAGCTGTATTCTTGGCCTTGGACAGTGCTGCAGCAGTAATACTGGGTGTCTGGCAATCTACTGGTATTGTGATTGGCCCTTGGGGGGCGGGGTAAAGTTGGCACTGAATCTGTCAGCCAGTATACTGGCAATATCTGTTGGCTGTGTATAGGAGGTACCATTGTGCAGTAGCTCAGAGTAAATCAGGGTACTGCCATGGAGATTCTTTACATAACTATAGAAGGACTTGTGGTTCTGTTTTCATACCTAGCTTTAGAGTATTTGATGAGGAATCTCATCTTTTTGTTGAGGCAGATAAGGGAATTTTTCCAGTCTTGGGACTTCACCTTATTCTGCATCAGTTTCCTTCTTCTCTTGTAGATTTTGTTTATGGCAGGTTACCACCAGATTGGCTTCCTTTTTTTTTGGAGGAGAGTGTCTTTGTTTTATTCGGTATGGTGATATCCATGGATTTGTGTAAGTGTTCGTACAGTGCATTGGTGTATGATTCTGTGGTCGCTCATCTATTCTCTATTTGCATGGGTGCCGTGAAGTTTGCCACCCCTGTTTTAGGATCCCAAAGTTAGCTTTGGAGAAGTTTTTCATGGTAGTTACCTTTGCTGGCGGGGTGGGAGGGATGTGGATTTCCAACGTGATTAGTTAGTTTGTGGTCGAATCTAACCAGAGAGGAGCTGACTGTGGGTGTAGAGCAACAGTCACCCATGTTAGCAATGACCAGGTCAAGGACGTTGCTACCTCTAGTGGGGGTAAGAACAAGCTGGTCCAGGGTATTGGCATTAATGAACTCCAAGAAACATTGGGCAAGTGAATTGGTACATGAGTAATTTACCCAGTTAATGGAGGGGTAGTTGAAGTCTCCTAGTAAGAGAGTGTTGGGTTGGACTCTTAATATTCTCTAAGGTGCTTAGGAACGTGGAGTGCGAGTCTTGGGGTCCTATAGCAGGCTACGACTTGAATCGCTGTCTTAGTTTACTTGTGTAATTAATTGAAGGGAAGTTGAGAGTGGAACAGGTTTTATACCACAGTGTGATGTAACTGTATATGTTCTGAAGAAGTCTCGCTATAAGCGAGATGAAAAGTGCTTAACCGAAATAGTGTAGTAGGTTTTTACAACTGGATTGTGCTTTTTATTTTACAACAGTGGAACATTTTACAGCTGGAATACTTGATTTTTCTTTGGATTACTTCTGGACTGTGCCTGGTTTGTGAAGGGATCTGTCCATTTTGGAGATTCGCATGTATTTACTTGTTGCTGTTTTTTCTAAGTTTGACTCGCTGTCTTACCCAATGTTAGCTGCACCTGAAGTATCTCTGATGCGTTATGATGGGTTACCAGTCTGGAGGTGTGCACATCCTTTATGAATATGGAAACACCACCGCCTTTGGAGCTTCGGTCCAAGTTCTGGGGCCAAAAGGTGTGGAATGAGTTATAGCCTGGTAGTGCAGGGCTGCTTTCTGCTGCCTTGAACCAGGTCTGTGTTACAGCACAAATGTCGATGTTCTCCATTTTAATGAGTGTCTCAAGCGAGTGCATTTTGAGATTTAGACTTCTAGCATTGAGCAACATGACCCTCAAATTGCATTTGTTTGTAGCCGTTACAGTGGTAATATGGTCTTTTGGAACACCTCCTAAAAAAGGCACTATAGGAGTGGCAAGAGCCTTGGAAGCCCAGGGATGATGGATGCAGGCCATCTCTGGCAAAGCATCGAGGTCTGTCAGTCATGTCATCCCAGGCATACCGATGCTGTATCCCCTTAGAATGACACCAGAAACTTAGCCAGTTGTTAAAATCAATTTTCTGCTTGTACTGCAGTATCATTTTGGGCGATGGTAGGATGCTGCTCAAGGCTAGGGTCCTACCTGCTTGGGCCACATAATCCAAGAGCTTCACCATGTCTCCTTTCATGTAGTCCAGAGCGGTGCATTTCAGGTCATTCACAACCACATGGACAATGATAGTCATACTTGTTGTGGAGTGACCCGAGTGTGTGTGTGTTGTGTCAGATTCTGGCACCTGATAGCTGACTGTAACCTTCTCCTTATTCGATCTAATGATTGGGACGTCAGTGTGCCTCACTATTGTCACCTATGATTAGTGTATTGGGCAAGCTGTTGGGCTTAGGTTGAGAGGCACACTGTGTAGGTGAGCTATGTGGTTTGTGCTGTGTTGGAGTGGTCAAGTATGTTTCTGCCTTGGAGGTCTCTGCTGTTTGGGTAGCTTTCTATTGAGAGCCTTTATGAAGGTGGGTGTGTGGTTTGTGTTTTTATGTGAGAGCTGTGATGGTGGGTGTTCTGGAGGGCTATGTGTGTTCAGTGTGGTATGGTGCAGGTGTTGACCTTCTCCTCTTGACCAGCTATTCTGGTCTTGGCTAGAGAGTACATGACTTTCCATTTGGAGATACAAGTGCATCTCTCACAAGTTGGGAGGTAATAGGAGAGGGTTGTCTGTATACATGAGGCAGTTGTTACACTGCCTCAGAATGCCCAGGTTCATCAGGTTAATAGGAGAAAGCACAGGGAACTGACCTTTAGACAGGCCAGGAGGGATGGTCGTCATTACTAAGTATTGGAGACATTTCCTTAGAGGATGTTTAGTGCTGATAGCATTTGTGTGCTACCATAATTGCTACAAAAGTCTGATGAAGTGCTAGGTGAATATACTTAAAGTGCAAGAGAGAAGGGAACTAGCAAGATCTAAGGGAAAAATTGAAGAGCAGACTTTCTTGGCACTAGTAATAGTTTATCCCAGCTTAGTGGCGCTGCGAGGCACGCAAACACGGGCTTTTAAACCAGAAAGTTGAAAGGGATAGAAAAACTGCCCAAATGGCCAATAAACTACAATTTCGGAGTCAGAAACCACTCATCTTGTAGTAGATAGGCTACCTAGTGCTTGCCACTCCCACTGATAAGCTGGAAGGCTTCCCTCTAACACAGAAAGATCTGGGGAACTCAGAAACGTAAAATACAGTCCTGGATGCAGCAAATCTGTATCTAGACTACTCTAGTAACATGAAAGGCAAGAAACAAGCTTGGAATTTTTGCAGATAAAACGCTAATAAAAGCAATTTAAATGCAGTGCATGCTAGCATACTTGAGTGTGTAGCAATATTAAAGCAAATGCAATTAAAATAAATTCAGTTAAATGAAAAAAATGACCTAATTCAAGTGGAGAACGTAGTATAATCAGAAAAAGCAAAATGGAGATACTGAAAGCCTCTCTTTCTCCTTTCTGTTGCTCTTGTAGTCTGTAGGATGCCAAAACTGAATCCGCAGAGCTTAAACAAGTGCAAATCCTTGCAAACATGGGATTTTAAACCAGAAAGTTGAAAGGGATAGAAAAACTGCCCAAACGGACAATAAACTACAATTTCAGAGCCAGAAATCACTCCTCTTGTGGTAGGTGCCTTTGAGAGAAGTGATAACAACGCAAGTGTGCCCAGTGTCATTACTGTGCAAAGACAAGTTCTGCATGCACTTTTACTGAAGTCAGTTGTGACCTAGGCAAGGTGTTTAAAAAAATTCTACATGCAGTGTTTCAAAATATTATGTGATTGGAGTGGAAAGCATGCATATCTATGTAAGCATCATATTAGATTAGTATTGCTGGCTGCTCACACACACGCACACACACACCCACACTCAATTAACACACTATGACAAAGTGCACTTCAGAAATTGTTTTTATATCATGTTGGAAAATGTCTACTGAATTGATCATTGTGTAAGAAATCCTAATACCGGGATCACTACATGCAGCTTAACTCTCAGTTGCAAAATCACCATCAGGTTCTTTGTAAACTGTGAAAACTACTAGAGTTTACATAAACAGTTGTAGACTGGTCTATAATAATTATGGTCTTCCACGCATTGGCCAGTACCTCCATTGTGTGGCAGTCAGCAGAGTCATGCTGCCTGAAGCAAATTCTCAGAATTTGTGGTGCTTTGTGATCACCATTGCAAATGGAGAATCTAATATCTTCATCATTGTACTAGGCATGTTCACAGAAATGTACAGTTATTACTGGATGCTCATCACCCACCCATCAAAAAACATAAAGTATAATAACAGATGTTCTTTGACAAAATTTGTGATCACTATGGAGCATGTCCCACACAAGCAAGAATGGTTTATTCAATATATCTTTACCACTATATTAACAAAATAATAAAAGGCAGGCACGCCTGAATTCAACCATATGCAATGTATGTCAAGATTCTCTTGACCTGTGCATTAACTGATGATGAGATATAAGGCATTTATCTCCATTATCAGAAAATACACAGTTGAAGTGAAAGAGTATTTTATTTGAATGCATATGGTTCCCATAAAAGGGAGTACAAAAGTTTTTTTTTTTTTGTTTTTTTGTTTTTTTTTTTAGTTCTAGTTGTAAATGTTTCCACTAAGTGAAGTTACAGAAGACAGTTCTGCCTGTTAGAATTCTCTTGCACACTCATTAGTTATAGCTTACCATGCATGAAAATCTGCTTATCTGAGTTCATACCACAGAAGAAATCTTCATCAAAAATGTCATAAAGCATACATGTGAAGGAAATACATCAGCAGTGTGTTTGGTTATGGTTCCCCTAAAATGTGGTTTATGGGCTCAAAATACTTCAGCCATGTTGGTGTTCACAAAAGTGTGAGTCATCCATATCACCATCTGTTGATTAAGCCAGTCCTGTTTGTCAGCATTGTCTTGCGTACAGCCTGGATCCATTGCTAGATTAGAAGCCCTACCTATCCAGGTCCACACTGTATAGCACAGACGTAGGTCTAAGTAGGGGGTGTTAGAAAGTACATACTTGAAGGGGTGACGTCAGTGTTATGTTTGAATATATATGCCTTACTGAAAAGGGGGTTTGAGCGATCAAAATCCTTTTACCCACATCACCTCTACTGATTTAAGCCATTCCTACATATTTTTAATTACCCTTTATAGAACCAGTGTAGTTAGATATTCCTGAATTTGAACACCTTCATATCTAAGTCCACACTCTAGAGAGCCATGTATTAATTGCTCAAACCACAGAAGTCCTAGTAGAGGTGTCAGAAAGCACACACTTGAAGGGATGACTAAAGTGTTTGAATCAATATGGCTCATCTAAAAGGAGGGGTGGATGCATTAAAATCTAGTAGCTATGTAAGTGCTACTCCTGGATTGAATTACCCACATAATATATGTTGATTAAGCCATTCCCACCTATCATTCTAATGTTACACAGCCATAGTATTTACACATTACTAGAATCTATTATCTACTAATGTCAACACTATATAGAGCCATGTATTAGCTGCTGAAAAGTAAAGGATTTAGTGTGGAGAAGCCACTGTAAAGCAGTGTTGCAGCATGATGGAACAGTGGGTCCCTGCGTAAGGGAGCAACAGGTGGAGTGGTTGGCATTTAAAGATTTGCCATATGATGATGCTTTGGAGCCTTTTGAAGGAGACTGGCAGAAAAGTCCAGTTGAAATTGCACAGCAAGGGAAGGAGTAGGAAACAGTAGCAACTCTGACGGAGAAAATGTTGTAGAGACATGGGCCAATGGGTTCCTATGTGAAGAATCAGGATCCATCTGAAAAAGGATATGTCACAGGAAGATGTATTGGAACTTTCTGTAGAATACTTTCTGGACACCAAAAGCAAAGAAGATGCTCTCAATCCAGAAGAAAAAGATTAAAGGAAGACCTTCTTGACTTAATGGAGATGGATAGACCTTAGATAGATGAAATAAATTAAGGAAAATAAATAAGACCCAAAACAAATTGGTAAAAAAATGAATACAGTAGTCAGGACTGAGAAATTTATGTGATATAATAGAAAGAAATAGGATACATTGCTGTGCAGCTAAATTAATAATGGATAAGCATTACCACAACAAACAGTCAGAAAGGAGCAAGTAGAATGCTATCATGGAAGCAGAGAAAATTATGAAGCAGTTATGAAAAGTCACTGTTGGAAAAATGTAGAAAAGGGAACCGATCAGAAATGCTTTGAAAGCTAGCTACTGTGCATTGCCACTTGATCAGAATTTATCATATATGATTGACTATGATGAGCAAGGAAAAACCACAGGCAGAAAAAAAAACTTAGAAGGTATGTGGATAAATATAAAGGAAAATTACCAAATAAAAAGCTCTGGCTGACTAAGTTTGCAGATGACTTCAACCTAGGAGCAGTCATTAAATCCCAAATGACTTGGCCAGCCTGCAGGAAGGTTTGTCCCAAATAACCAAGTGGTGCCAAAATCATGGACGGAAACTAAATGCCAAAAATATGCTATTTAAACCTTTGGGAAGTCATCTACACTAAGAAGCTACCACAATGGGAATATGCCTTTGAGAAATGACACAATTCTGGATTTGGGAGCCTATGTGGACAGTGGCTTAACTTTTGACTTACATGTATTCATTGTGGAAGAAAGTCTCTATATTGCACAGTTGATCTAGGTATCGTTGTCGCCCTTTACTCGGCCCTCATTAGATTAGGGATAATATATAATGATCAACCATGGGACGTGTAAGGCCAATCTATAACCAAATTATTTTGAGCACAAAAGGGGAAGTTGGCTAGGCTTAAAATGGCCCACAATGGCAGTTAGCCTAGTACTTGCCTATGAACCTGTAAGCAATTCCTTGATGATGCAAAAATGTTTATAAAGAATTAGAAAACAAAGTAAAATGATTAGAACCCACCCTCCCCAAAAATAAAAGAAATGGGCATATTTTGGGGAGGTATTTATGAAGACCCTGGACCCTGTTGAACATGACAAAGATGCTGAATGGTTAGAATAATTAAAATAAATAGTAAGGAGCTGTAATGTAGATGATATGAAATGTGATGAAGTGACAGCCATATAAATTGAAAGAAAATTAAGAAAAACTTCTAAATGGAAAACCCCGGGTCCAGATGCAGTACCTAACTTCTGGCTTGAAGTACTAATGTGTTTACTCAAAGATTTAGCCCCGAGTAAGAATTACTTTTATATATGCATCCTAAACATAAACCAACATGGTTAACAGGAAAAACGATACTTCTAAGAGTGACCCTGCAATCCATCCTTGGACCTATAGACCAATAACTTCCCTTCCAACAATATACAAATTGCATACTGGAATTTTTGCAGACAGCGTTTATAGTTCTTTAGGAAAAAAACAGTTATTGCAGAAGAACAAAAAGGTAACAAAATAAAGTCATATGGAACAAATAATAATATATTGCAATGTAAAGCCATAACACAGAGTTGTCAACAGTAAATAAATGAATCCCCAACTACTATACCTCCTCATATAATCCTTTAGCTACCCCTTTACTAACTTACCCCACCATATAGGTGTCCAATGAACTCTGGGACAAAATTCAGTTTGGTTATTTGTCTAGGCTTGTAAAGAGCCTGGTGATAGTTGAGTTGGAACCTATAAAACAAAAAGAGTCTGAGTATGTCATGGATAGATTAAAACAAAAAATGGATAGCTCACATTCATGGATAAAGGAATGCTTGCATATGTATAAAATATACCTCAGTTTGATCAATACATTACAACACCCATGAAACAATGGCAAACCACTTTGCAGTTTAACCATGATAGGCAAGTTATTAACCCAGGGATAAAAATTAAAAGGGGGGATTTTGTCATCAGTGCTGGTTTGTCTTGACATTAACCCGTTAAGCTGTTTACTTAACAGATCAGACTATGGTTATAATTTGCTTCCCAGAAACCAACCTTGTTTAAAGACTTCTTATCTACCTTTTGTGGATGAATTAAAACCATAGTTAGAAGTTTAAAGCACAACTATATATAGTTAAAACTTTCTCAGATGGTATAAGAATAACATTTGTTTTTTTTATAAATGTGCAAAAAACATTTAAAAAAAGGAATGCTGTAGCACCAAGAAAATATTAACCTGGGATAGCATGTGATAAGGATCATCAAAACCTGAACAAATGAGAATAAAGTTCAGCAGGAAATATTTCAGAACACTAAAACTACAATTGAAAACTGCCCTGACATCAGCAAATAAAATCCAATCTATAAATCCATTTGCTCTTCCTGTTCTAACTTAGTAGAATGGTTGACTGACCCCAGAAAGTATTGTATCATTTGGACACAAAAACAAAAATGATTCTTGCTTATGAAATGATATACACAACTCAGAGTACACATTTCTTGCTCTGAAGGAGGTATGGGCTTCCTTGAAACTGACTACATGTTTAGATCTGCAGTCATGGGACTGCATGCATATCTGCTGACCTCACCAACCCCCAAAAAATAGTGAAAATTTAGTAGAAGCATTTCAGTATCGGGCAGGAACAGAAATCAAATCAGAAGTAGACGAAAAAAATCAGGCAGCAAACTAAATGTGCCAAAAAAAAAAATAATATAAAGAGGATTATATGAGATGTGAAAAATTGGAAAATTCTCAAAAAAGTGGTAAGTACAGAGATCTTCAAGAACAACCTAATGATAACCAAGATTTGATATAGGAATGTTTCAAGAGAGGTAAATTGAAATGAAAAGACTAAAGGCTAACGGTGGCCTAGGATAGTGGACTGCATAGACATTGGTTTACAAAGTCCATTGAAAATATGAAATGGAAACCTTTGCACATTTAGTTTCTGGGTGTCATATACCTTCATGGTAGAGGGCCTCTGTACTGAAATGTACAATAGTGTGAAGATTGTTGCAATGGTGCTTGTGCCAGCACTCAATATAGCAGTAGCTAAAAAGCATTGGAAACATGAACCACAAAGCCGTATAGAGAATGATGGTTATATCATGAGATCAGTGATTACCAACAGTTCAAAAAATAGATGTGAGAAAACCAGACATAGTACACCATGAAAAAAGACAAAAGTAACTGATCACTGAAGTTGCTATACCCAGTGCTTACAGTGTCTTGCATACAGAGAAACAAAAAGTCATAAAATACTGGGCTTTGCAAGAGTCAGGAGGCACACATTTGAGGGGATAACTTATTGTGTTGCAAGGCATATGTCTGATCTAAAAGAGAGTACAAGAGTTGGGGGGATCCCTCTCCCTATAAATGTTATCACTAAGTGGAAGTGTACACATCACATCTGTTAGATAAGACAGTACTACCTGTTACTATATTCAGACACACACACTAATTGGACATTGCTGGATTCAAAAAGTCCACACTCTCTAGAACCATGTATTAGCTACTCATGCTACAGGAGCTGTCTTTCTGCAAGAGTTAGACAGCATGCATTTGAGTGGATTTGCTTCATCATTGTGTTGCAATCCATATGTGTGATCTAAAAGGGAGTACTAGAGTTGTGGGAACCTTCTCCCTGTGCAAATGCTACCACAAGTGGAGCTTTACACATATCTGTTGGATAAGCCAGGCCTACTTTTTAGGCAGGTGTTTGAATCCAGCAACTATAATTTTTAAGTCCACATTCTATAGAATTGTCTTAACTTCTTCCACCACAAAAGAAGTCTTATAGCAGGTATCCAACAGCACACATTTGTAGTTTACACAACATGATTAGGTGAATGGACAATGTGGTCTGGTAGACAGACAACATCAATGTTTTGATCACCGTATATTCTAGCAAGCAGTCGTATATCATAATTAACATTAATTGTTGTGTTAGCAGATGAGATCATATATATATGTAAAGCTTGTTCAAGGGTGAAAGCAATCATCTATTTGTATTTCAATAAAGAAGTTTTGATTTCTAAACAAGTTATAATTGCTTGATTGCTCTGAAGTTGCAACTGAGCTTGTCTACAGTGCATGGTTCTCTTTTAGTGATTTTTAGGACTCTTAGACAGCAGCTTTGTTGCTGTCAAATACCAGTTTTCCCTGTGGCCTATATATAAATATATATAATGTGTGGGTTAGAATGGGATGGTTGATAGTCACTGATGTCAGCCAGTGGAGTGCCACCTATGCATTTTTGACTGTTTATCTCCTGACCATTGCATGCATTTCTGACTGTTCTCTCCTGACAATTGCATGCAAGTCTTGTGCTTTGTGCATTAAGTATCTGAAATCTGTGAACAGTGTGCAAGGCAATTACAAGTCATACATGCAAAACATGCACACTGCACTCAACACTACTTTGCAGTTATGTTTGTAGTTCTACCAGTTTAGTGGAACACAATTGAATTGGTAATGAGACAGTGGTATGCACCTTTACATATGGAAGTACATAGACTGCGTTCCAAGGGAGTCCTTGTATCTGCAATGCAATAAGCCAATATATCACAAACAATAGACTGTCACGACCGCTTACTGGAGCGCACTACTGGCAAACACATTTGCACAACCGATGGCAAAGTTTTGGCACACACTTTATTATTATTGTTATTATTTTTTTTTAATTTAGGATAAGAAAGCTAGCAGTGGCCTTTGCTAACTGATGCCATGCATTACACAAATGATGAGTACAGACATATAGACATTTCTGTTTGTAAGCCATTTGGCCATTTCTACCCATGTGTGGTGCATGCATCTTCTGTTTGACATTATTGAGCCTCTGTAATACTGTTTACAGCACAGTGTTCAAAACAGTGAGCAAGCAGAGGGTAGGATAATGGTAGAGTAATTAAAGAATAAGCAGGACTATTGTATGTATGCACTACTTCATCAGTTAAAACGTTTTAAGAAAGAAGATTTTAAATAATGTTCGTAATATTGGAGTCGATCCCCTACCAGTCTTAACATTCTCTAGACCTGTGAATTATCTGAGAACACCATAGAGAAAACTATAAAGCAATTGACAAGAAGTATCACTGTTAGAAGAGTATAGAAGAGGGAACAGATCAACAAAAGTACTCAGAAAGATGGACATGATAAAAGCAATGCTCAGTATTTTAATGGATCAGGCTTTATCATGCTCAATTGCAAATAAACTAAAAATATCAGCACAGGCAGAAAAACTTAGAAGATACACAGATAAATATAAAGGAAAAGTACAAAATAAGCAGTTTATTGATAACCCAAAAAAGTTTTATAGAGAATTGGGAAACAAGGTAAAAGGAATTGAAAGACCACAAAAAAAAAAGAAATAGATACATTTTTGGCAAAGTATTTATGAAGATCCTGTGGAACATAACAAAGATACTAAATGGACAAAAGAAGTAAAAGAAAGAATAAGAATTCTAAAGGTATAAGGTGTGAAATGGGATGAAGTAACAGCCAGACAGATTGAAACAAAGTTAAAAAAAACCTCTAATTGGAAAACATCTTTGCACAAAGATTTAGCCATGAGCAAGAACTATTTATATGCTCACCCCGAACAGACACCAACCTGGCTAACAACAGAAAAAACAATGCTCCTACTTAAGAGTGAAACTGCAAGTTATCCTAAAAATTATAGACCAATAACTTGCCTTCCGATGATGCTTAAACTATACACTAGAATCAATGCCAATGGAGTTTATAGTCATTTAGAAGAAAACTCAGTCATGGCAATAGAAGAAAGTTGTATGGAACAAAGGATCATTTGTTAAATAGTCATAATGGAGAACTTTAAAAAGGAGAAAGTATGGCATGGATTGACTACAAAAACCTATTTGACAGTATCCCACACTCATGGATAAAAAAGTACTTAAAAAGATACACCCTACACTGATTGATTACATTACAGCGACCATGAAACAGTAGCAAACCACTTTGCAATTAAGCCATGATAAGGAGCAAATAAAAATTCAAAGGGGGATATTCCAGGGTGACTCTGTGTCACAGCTGCTATTTTTCCTTGTCCTTAACTCATTAAACATTCTGCATAACAGATTAGGTCATGGCTATAATTTGGCTCCCAGAAAGAAACAAAGTGTAAAGACTTCAAATCTTCTCTTTGTTGATGATTTAAAACTGTATAGCTCATTAGATGAGGAACTGAAAGCACAACTGCAAGTAGTCAAAACATTTTCAGATGATATAAGAATGTCATTTGGTGTTGATAAATGTGCAAAAGCAACCTTTAAAGCAGGAAAGTTGCAGCACCAATCAGTTGGGGACAGGAATGTGATATAAAAGAACGTCAGCAAGAGGGAGTGTATAAATATTTGGGAATTGCTGAAGGATCAACAATAAAATAAAACTCAGTAAGAAATATTTTAGAAGGCTTAAATTAATACTGAAAACAGCATTGACATCTAGGAACAAAGGTCAGGCTGCAAACCAATTTGCTTTTCCTGTCCTAACAGTTTTAGAGTAACTGACTGGCCTCAAAATGTGCTGGACAGGTTAGAGAGGAAAACAAGAAGGATGCTTCATGCTCATAAAATGATTTATAAAAATCAGTGCATACCAAGATTATATATCCCACGTTCTGAAGGAGATATGGGCCTCCTTGAAATTGATTACATGTATAGATCTGCAATCATGGGATTGCATACATATCTGCTGACTTCACAAGACCAGAGCATAGTGAAAATTTTGAAACATGAGGAGAAAAAATCGAAGATGACTTCCCTGCTTAGTTTAGCAGAAGCATATCGGTGTCAAGCGAGAATGGAAATCAAACCAGAAGTAGATAAAAATCAGGCAGCAACTGAATGTGCCTAAAAACAAAAGAAAGAATACAAGATGAAGGATCAGATGAGAAGGCAAGAAATGTGGAAATACATAAATTTAGTTGCAAGTATAGAAAACTCCTGGAAGAGCCTCATGTTGATCAGGATCAAATGCAGGAATGGTTAAGGAGAGGCAAATTCAAACCAAAAGATGAAAGGTTAATATTGGTGGCCCAAGGTAGTGGGCTATGTATATTTTGGTTTACAAAGTCCATTGAACATGTGGGCGAAACATACAAATGTAGGTTTTGTAAAACAGAATTGGAAACTGTCACATACCTTGTTGCTGGTTGTGACATACTAATGGCAGAAGGACTTTATACTGAAATGCATAATAATGTGGCAAGACTATTGCACTGGGGATTGTGCAAACATTATGGTATTGAAGTGGCTGAAAAACACTGGAAACTAAGCCACGAAGCATCACAGAAAATTATAAAGTCTACATCACATGGGGGTCATCCATTACCAACAGTCCAAAAGATAGATGCGAAAAAAAAACACAGATATAGTGGTCCATGAAAAGAAGACAAAAGTAGCATTGATCATTGAAATCGCTATGCCCAGTGACTACAGTGTCTTGCCTACAGAGAGACATAAAACATCAGGATTTGCAGGTAGAAATGACAGTATTGGGGAAGAAGCATACCTAGACAGTTCCAGTAGTAGTAGGGGCAACAGGTCTTCTAAAAAAAGAATTTACAATCATACTTAGCTATGTTACCAGTACATGTAACTCCATATGAATTGCAGAAGGAGTAATTATTGAGCAAATTTTGGGTGCTGCGAACAACACTTTTGGCTAACATCAAAGACTGAAACAGTACTAGTTTCATGAACTTTAATTGTACTTTGACCATTTCTGTCATGGTATTAGAAACCTAAAAGACTTGGAGAAATTAAAAAAGAGAGAAGCCATAGTTCAGCTAGCAGAAATCAGACAGTTGAAGAGACCAATGTATGAAGAACAAATGTATGAACCAAGGGACTGTAAGCATCAAACTTCACAACAGTAATGACAACTGATCCCATATGGTGTACATTAAAACTCTGAAGCCTGTTATACATATAATAATGACACAGTGGTATCAGTATTGCTTTCTGTCTTGCAGTGAGACTTAAGCATAGTAGCACAAGAAGCACCATATGAATGCAACCAAATGCAAAAACTGGATGTGAAACAGAGTTATTGAATTATGGATAGCAATGCTGCACTATGCTATGAGCTACTCAAATGCCGAGGACAGAAATAGAGACTTTTGAGTAATTTCTGATTGTGTTTGAATCTCTCTTTTTTTGATGAGATTAAAGATATGAAGTACGGTTGATAGAACAAGAGTGAAAACCGAGAACAAACTGAGGATAAGACACTGGGGGAGTTGAGGAATGTGCAGGATGGTGGTGGAAGAGCACAATTGCTATCCACGTCTTCACAACATAACATTGTACTTCTACAAATAATTTGACAAAATTGGATAGTCACATACAACTTAATAATGTTGTGTAACTAATTGGACCAAATCAAGATGGTTATAAACAAACACATGCCAAGTGGAGACCTATGCATAGGAATTTTTTTTTTGGTGGGGCAGGTGCCCTATTCTTTTTTGTTTTGTTTTTAGAGAAAGGAATGTTGGAGAGGGTATATAGGAATAAGAGGGGTAGGTTAGGTAGCAGGCATAGACATACAGGATAGACAGGAATGGTGAATGAAATGAGGCTTGGGTGCCATGATTGGGACAGGTATGGGACTTTTGGAGGCACATCCTTTCCAGTGAGAATATAGTCCTCACCCTCAGAACTATCACCACTGTCTTCTGTTGCAGACACCTGGGCCTGTGCCAGATGGGACAGCAATTTGGCAATTTTCTGCAGGATCATTTCCATATGGCCAGTATGGGCACTGACCCAGCCCTTTCAGCTCTTGTCTGATGACATCACCACCACCACCACTACTGGCACTATTTCCTGTGGGTATCATTACACCAGCCCCCATGACAGAGGTGATGCAGGTAGTGCAGGGGGTTGTAGAGACAAGAGGTATAGCTAGGATTTTCAAATTTGTACTCACAGCTCTGTCACTATTACTCCCCTCATACCAAGCTACAGCTTCATATAAATTATTTTCACTTTTTTTTAGTTGGCACCCACTAACTGTCAAGCCACCTTCCTGTTGATATGTTGACTTATTTATTCCTTCATATCCAGGGTCTCAGATTATGAAGGAGGGAGTCCTGGATTTTATACTGAACCGAGAAGTGGGGTAGGATCTGGGAGTGGTGCCATCATCCAGGATGGCCATTTTTTCCCCTAGTCTTAAGTCCCCTCTTAAGTGCTAACATCAGTGTTAGGCTAGGCAGGCAGTGTTATGTGGCATGAGTGCATGCCCTGCCCCAGCTCCATCAAGTGGCCTTGCCTACTGTTGTCCTTCTACTCATCCCAGCTTGGAATCTTTTCAATAAGATCTGTCCTTCCTTAGAGAGACACTTGGCAATGTCCATCCTCCCAAGGACAGGCGTGCTCATCCCTCCTGCTAATCTCATGAAGTACATAAATTGCTTAAACTCATCTTACCTTGGCCGCAGCTGGGACTTTTGTGACTTAAATAGAACATGGTGAAGAGACAGATATGTGTCCTAGAAACATTTCCTCCTATAGAACAGGCTTGCCTTCCATGTGAAGCTGAGTTTGTGGATTACCCAGTGTAAGTGCAACCTAGACCAGTTGATGGGGAATAGAAAATTTACATCAGGCCTGGCACCCATGTCCCTTATGGACAGAGGTAGCTTATAAATGCGTATTCTTCAATGTCCTGTTTACACAGAAGTCCAAGTAGCTGATTCAAGAATAGAATTCGTATATAAGCCTTTGAAAAAAAAAAAAAAACACCAGAAGAAGCCACAGCTGTAGTAAAATGAGCCATAATTGAAAAAGGAAGGCTCTGGCCATGAAAAGTGTAACAAAAGGAAATATCCTTGGAATTCCAAGAAGAAATAGTTTGCTTGGATACAGCAAGCCCCAAAGATCTAGGATGAAAAGAAACAAATAACTGATCAGATTTTCTAATAGCCTTGGTCATATCCAAATAAACTCTAAATTGTCTATGCATGTCCAAAATATGCAGCATCCTCTCACTGTCAGTTTGTGGAGAGGGAAAAAAAGCAGACAGATTAATAGACTGATTAAGAGATAGCTCATTTCTTTGGCATAAAAGAAGGGTTAGTGCACAAGAACATACTGTCCTCATGAAAAATCAAAAAAGGAGAACAAACCATAAGGGCCTGCAACTCAGACGCCCGTCTGACAGAAGTAAACACCAACAAAAGAGGAACAATGTTGCAAGGAAGCTGAAGCAGCAGGCTCAGAAGGAGCCTAGGTCAACTTCTCCAAAACAAAATTAAGATCCCATGGGGGAGGAACAGGCTTCCTGGGAGGTCTAATATTAAGGACGCCTTTAAGAAATTGTCTCACCTCAAATCTAGCAGCTAAAAGAGGAGAAAAGGGAGGATAAGCAGAGATAGGTGGACCTTGATAGAAGAATAGGCCAAACCAGCATTGAGCAACTCGCATAAATAAGAGAGAACTAAAGGAGCATCCACAGTAAGTGGGTCCACGTTGTAAGAGAGACACCAAAAAGAAAAGCTCTTCTATTTGGATAAGTAGGATTTCCTAGTCATATGTTTTCTGGCCTCCTGCAGGACTTGCAGCACATCCTCAGAAAAAAGGTGTCTACGAGGAATCAAAATCCTATCATCCACAGTGTCAGTTGAAGCGTGGACAGGTGGGGATGGATAAGAGATCCCTTGTTTTGTGTGATTAGATCCACCCTGTGAGGTAACATCTAATGATTGCCCCTGGCTAGATGTAGAAGAAGAGGGAACCAGTGCTGTTGTTGCCAAAATGAAATCACCAACAAGATTTTGGGAGCATCCTGTTGAATTTTGAACTGGACTTTCAAAATGAGAGTAAGGGGGGGGAATGCATAAAGAAACACCCTCTTCGAAGAGAATGAGAGGGGTTCCACCTTCCATACCAGAGGACCTGGGACTCTGGTACAAAACAGAGGAAGATGTTCTTCGTCTTCCCTTGCTGCAGTCCTGACGCATGGTCCGATGCAGAAGCAATTTTGCGAGTGCAAGTTGGCGTTCTGAGATTTTCGAAACGGAGTTTCAGACCGAGTACAGAGTTGGCTAAGGAACATTTTGGTTTTTCTTGCCTCAGTATTTTGATGTCAGAAAAAGTGAATAACTGTATTTCTTGTGGGAAGCAGATAGGATTATCATACATTGTGTATACCTTGTTTAGGGCCTGAGCACGGCGTTGTTGGTTGCGCTCTTGTGCTAGATTTAATCTATTAAGAGGAGGCTTGATTGTGCTAGGTTAGTGTTTGGGAAGCGTTGCAATTATACTATGATCTAAGAAGCGCAAGGAAAAACAGTGAAGTCTAGGGAGGAACCGGCAGTCCCGGACGTCGGTCCTTTAGAAGGCTCAGGGAGCCAGAGGTTTTGCCAGGAGTCTCTATGGAGTCTCAGGCAGATACTTTACTGTTACAGGATGTGCCCTCTCAGGAAGTAGGCCAGGCTGAGGGGCTTCTCAGGTAACTGTTCTTCCCTCTCTTCCCAAGGTAGTTAGGGCCTCTCCTTCTGTTTCCAGAGCTTTAGAGGAAGGCCAAGTTCAGCTTCTGTAGGCTTCTCCTAGCATTTGGCTCTGTGCCTAAGAAACATATGCTTAAAATGGCTGAAGATTTGATTACTCTGATTAGAGGTTCTATGCCCCACCTGATAAGAGGCCTAGGGTGGAACAGGAGTTTGATAGTTTTGAACAGTGTTCACAGGCTTCAGAGTCTTCTGTGGAAGACTTGCAAGAGTTTCCTGCTTATTCTGATTCTGATGTGGATGATTCCACTCCTTCAGCTTCTCCTCCTGAGGATTTTTCATTTTCAGAGACTCTTCACTCCATGAGGGAGCATTTTAAATGGGAAGGCCAAGATTACTCTGACTCCAAAAGGCTTAGGGAATTCTTGTTTTGCCTCAGCATAGGCCCTTAGCTATTCCTCCGGTGTTGAATGTGGTGGAGGATGTTTTGCAGAGGCTTCTCTGAACCCTGATTCCTTGCCTCCTGCTCCTGTTAAGCCTGATAGGTATTATAGGGTGGCTCATAAGTATTTGTTTAAGAATCCCAGGGGACCCAGAAACTGTTTCTCAGGGGCCTAAAGGTGTTAAAGCTTCTGTTGTTAAAAATCCTGTACCCTCTGATAAAGAGGCAAGGGCTTTGGATAGGTGGGGTAAGAAAGTATATACTTCTTCCACTCTAGCCATGAGGCGTTGAATTGTCAATTTCATATGCTGAAATATCAGAATTATCTCCTTTCACAATTGAAATCTAAGGTGGATGCTTTGGCGGAAGGTATTGAGTGTAAAGAATTGCTGGATTTGGTTCATGTGTCTGAACAAGTGGGTAAGCATTCTTTGCAGTGTGGTTTTGATGCTGTTCAGGCCTCCTCGAGGGTGGCTGCTACTAGTTCTGTTCTTGACATGCATGGTTGAAGGATCAGAATTTAGCTGAGCATGTTAAGACCAGGATTTTGGATGCTCCTTTACAGTCTGATGTGTTGTTTGGACCGCCTGTGGAAGCAGTTTTAAAGAAAATGGAGGACAAAGCTAAGTCTATGCAGACTGTTAAAGATTTTTGCAGGTGCAACCTCCAAGTTTAGTAGAAATTGGCCTGCTAAGGGGTGGACATATCCTGCTTATGGTTCCCAGTCTAGGGGTAGATCTAGACGTGGTAGGGGCAGGGCTCAAGGTTCGTTTAGGCCTAGATCAGACAGTTCACCTGCTCAGACTTCTGGTGAGGGCAGGGGTCAGTCCTTAGCAGAACCAATGACCTGCCTTTTCAGCTGCCAGTGGACTCGTCTGGCAGCTCCTTTGGGAGGAAGATTGTCTCTTTTCAAAGAAAATTGGGATTTAATCACTCAAGACAGATGGGTGCTGGATATCATTCATCACGGTACAGATTTTATTGCCACACAATGCTGACTTGCAAAGGCATGCCAGATGTTCCTCCTCCACAAAGAAAAGAGGCTCTCAAGCAAGTTTCTCAGTTACTCCAGATAGGGGCTATTCAGCCAGTCCCTGTGTCAGAAATTTTATTCTCGCCTGTTCCTAGTACCAAAGAAGGGGAACACGTGGAGACCAATTTTGGATTTGTCTATCCTCAACACTTATCTGGACATTCCCAAGTTCAAGATGTTGGCGTTACAGCAACTGTTACCTCTGCTGGGCAAGGATCACTGGATGGTAACTTTGGATCTCAAGGAAGCTTACCTTCATGTGCCCATAAGGCTAAGTTGCAGAAAGTATCTTTCATTATCAGTTCTCTGCATTGCCCTTTGGCTTATCTACTGCAGAGTATTCACAAAGGTTCTGGCTCCAGTGATAGCTTACTTCAGGCTTCAAGGCATTCAAATTTATCCTTACTTGGCGACTGCCTGATTCTGGCTCAAGAAAAGGAACACCTTCTACAGCATCTGGAATATGTGATAGCAGTGCAAACATGGCTAGGGTATTCTGTGAGCGAAATAAAGTCCAGTCTAGTACCCTCTCAAGACATGTGCTTTCTGGGTGTGAGACTGAATACAGCAGCCCAGATGGCCTTTTAACCCCGGACAAACAAAAGAGTCTGTCACTTTACTTCCATCAACTACCTCATCAGTCCGTGCTGACTGCAAGGACAGTCCTTCAAGCATTAGGGTTCATGGCATCTTGTATTCTGGTGCTTCCCAATGCCAAACTGCATATGAGGAAGCTGCAATGGTATCTCAAAATGTATGGACACAGCACTGCCAAGATTTGGACACTGTCATTCAAATAATACCTTGCCTTCAAAAGGAATTCTTGTGGTGGGCTCAGGAATGTCACCTAAACAAGGGACTCTCTGTGACCCGGCCAGAGGCGAGTCAGATTTTAACGACAGATGCCTCGGACACTGCTTGGGAGCTCATCTAAATGGAAAGTGGATACAAGACAAGTGGCCTGCCAGACTACAGCATCTACATATCAACATGAAGGAGATGTTAGCAGTCCAGTTTGCATTGATGGCGTTCAAGGAGTTACTTCTTCCAGGGCAGGTGTTGATTCTGACAGACAACACAACTGTCATGTGGTACACCAACAAGCTAGGGGAACACATTCTTATCCTCTATGCAGGCAAGCAATGATTTTATGGGAGACTGCGTTAAGCCTGCAACTGACTCTTCAGGCAAGGTTTCTGCCAGGAGCACAGAACTCCTAGCAGATGTATTAAGCAGACAAATCATGGATCCCCACGGTGGAAACTGGATCTTCATGTATTTCAGAAATTGACAGTGTCATGGGGAACTCCAGACATAGATCTGTTCGCTTCTCCACTAAACCACCAGCTGCCAAAGTATTGCACAAAGGGGTTTCATCACACAGCTTGGAAAGTGGATGCTCTGTCTTTCAGTTGGAAAAACCTTCATGTCTATGCTTTTCCACCTCTACCTCTTCTTCCAAAGGTATTACTAAAGGTCAGACAGGACAGGCCAAGGATGATTTTGATAGCTCCAGATTGGCCTCGGCAACACTGGTACCCACTTCTAAGGAGTCTTGTAAAGAAGCCTCCATGGCCTTTACCTCTGATTCCTCATCTGTTATCTCAGAAGGACGGTCATCTGCTCAATGTCAAGCTTCAATCTCTCCATCTCACAGCTTGGCATATTCTGTGTTGAAACATGGAAGGTCTCAGCTTCCTCAACAAGTTTTAAATGTGATTATGGAAGCTAGAAGGCCTAGTACTAGGAGAGTGTCATGAAAAATGGAAGAGATTTTTATTTTGGTGTACAGCAAAGAATTTGGAGATTTCAGAGCCTAATTTGAGTGTGGCTCTTCAATATCTTACTGAGTTATTGGACAAAGGTTTGTCTTTCTCTTCCATAAAGATTCATGCTGCAGCAATTTCAGCTCACTATGATTGTGACCCACCTTTGTTTTCGCATCCTTTGTTCAAGCAGTTTCTTAGAGGGCAAAGAATATAAGACCCCCGTAGAGCTCCTACTCCTGCTTGGGATCTCAATTTTGTGTTGGAAAAACTTACTCTACAACCTTTTGAGGCAGCTACTGCTGAATTGAAATATTTGTCATGGAAGGCGGCTTTTCTGTTGGCTATTACTTCTGCAAGAAGGGTGTCTGAGTTGCAGGCCCATGTGGCAGTAGAGCCCTTTTTGATTTTCCATAAGGACAGGGTATCATTACGTACTAATCCTTCCTTTATGCCTAAGGTGGTTTCTAGTGTGGCTTTAAACCAAACTATTCATTTGCCTCGTTTTTGCAGATCCTCAAAATAAAGGCCAAAAGATTTTGCACACTTTAGATGTACACCGGCAATTGCGTTATTATTTGAGCAGGACTAAAGATTTTAGGCAGTCTCAGCAGTTACTTGTTTCTTTTGCTTTAAGTTCACAGGGCAAACCTGTGTCAAAACAAACTATTTCTAGGTGGATTGGCTTTTGCATTGCATTTTGTTATTCCCATCATGGCAAAGGTTCCAGCTGGGATTAGGCCTCATTCCACTAGGGCTACTGCCACTTCAACAGCATTTCTAAGGGGTGGCAACTAAGGATATTCTGGAAGCAGCTACTTGGAGTTCAGTGCATACTTTCTCTAGGCATTATCACCTGCCTATATACTCTAAGTCTAGAGCTGGTTTTGCCACAGCTGTTTTACAAGGCATGTTGTCAGCTCCTGCTACTTTATAATTTGCCAGCCTCCCTTACCTCTGCTTTGGGATTCTACCCAATAGTCAGGACTGCAGCAAGGGTAGTCTAAGAATATTGTACAGTTTTGTACCTACCATAAATGTAGATGTTAGGATTCCTCCTTCCCTCTGTGTTTCAGGGTGGTGGTGTAGGTGCCTTTACATGCTTATATTTTTGTATATATATTACTGTATATATTGTACATGTTTATTGGTGCAGGTTGTTTTTGGGACTTGTCTTTTTGGGTCTTCTGACATCTGGGGCAAGAAAAGACTGAGGAAATGACGTCGGTCATGCGCATTAGTACCCTGGCGGCGTCAGTCTAAAGCCCATGATGACGGCGATCAACTCTCTGGTATTCGACTGGGGACTATACCCAATAGTCAGGACTGCAGCAAGGGAATCCTCGAACATCTACATTTATGGTAGGTACAAAACTGTACTTTGTCTGTTCAGAGGGGAGGCAAAAAGATTCACTAGAGGAGTACCCCACTGGTGGATAATGTCCAAAAACACACCCCCATGAAGCATCCATTCATGGGACTGAGTTAAGGGGCTGCTCAGAGTGTCTGCCACAAAGTTCTGACCAGAAGGAATATAAACTGCCTGAAGAGTCACTTGATGGCAAGATCCCATACCAGAAGTACCAACCACTAAAGAAGATAAGATCTTGTTCTGCCCTGCTTGTTGATATACCATATCACTGTGGTATTGCCTGTAAATACCTTGAGAGGCCCTGGAGAAAAGAGACTGAAAGGTCTGATGAGCCAGCAGAAGGGTTCTCATCTTTTTGACATTGATGTGCTCTTTCTGCTGATGAGGTGACCGCACCCCCCCCCTCTACCTCTAGGGAGCCAAAGGTCACCCCCATCCCATGTCCGAGGCATCCATAAACAATTCTTGAGAGGGAAGAGGGGGATGAAAAGGGATCCCTGGATTCAGAGACAATTGCTGAATCCACCAGAGAAGTTCCTTCTTGAGACAGAGAAGAAGAGGAACTACAAATTCTAGAGGATGAGCATGTTGAAGCCACACTGACTTCAGAAACCACTGAAACTGTCTCATATGAAGTTTGCCAGTGGAAGCATCGGAATGGTGGATACCATGAAACCCAGAGGTCTCAGAAACTTTCTGGCAGTAATGGAAGCCAGAGAAAGAAGAATGTAAAATTAAAAAAGGAGAGTTAAGGCTTTTGGAGGGGCAGGGATGCAAACATTGGCACCATCTGAATCCTGCAACCCAGAAATACATGATCCTAAGGAGGAGTCTGAGAAGACTTTTTGAAATGTATAGTGACCCCTAGGCTTTGAAGAAGGGATAAGGCAAAATAAAGATTTTTCAAAAGGGTCTTTGGAGAGGACACCTGAATCAGCAAGTTATCTAAGTAAGGAAATATTTGGATCCCTTGAAGCCTGCAAAAGGCAATCACAGGAGCAAGGCATACCTTACAACTGTCCAGATTTTCAGCTCATATTTTTGTTCTGTTCCTCATAAAATTTGTGGTTTTCTGTCAAATCACTGGGATGATCTGAAGACTGAAGTCACTAAATAATGAAATGCATTTGAGTTTCAGACTTCAAATCCTTCAGAAAATGTATGTTAGATCTAATCTTGTTACTCTAGCAACTTTCTAAGTTTATGAGAGTAATATTTAAATATGCTCCTATTTTTGGGCCTTTGTCCCCCATTTTGTCAGACTTTACCCAGATTTCTTGCACTAAGAGGTTGAGAGGTATGGAGCAAGGCATTTGATGAACACCCTTGGGGCTGTAGAAAGGGCAAAACAGAGAACTGAAAATGCCAGCAACAGAGAAATGCAAAAACTTCCTGAAAAGAGGATGGATCAGGATATGGAGATTTGCGTCCATGAGATCCAGAGACACCACATAAGTCTGAGGGAGCAAGAAAGGAAATAGAATCTGAAGGGACAACATCCAAAAGGAAGGTTCCTTTAGAAAAAATGTTTAGATGAGAGAGGTCTATAATAGGTCTCCAAGTGCCCCCTTTTTTCTGGGCACTAGGAACAATCAGGAGTTGAATTCTTTCCCCCTTTGTGACACAGGCACATCTTGAATAGTACCCTGTGCCAAGAGATCTTGAAGAACCTCTGGTAAAAAGGAAAGATGTTCCCAAGGAGGCTGAGGAATGCCCATAAAAGGAGGACAGGATTTCCACACCATGAAGTACCCTTGACGAATGATTGACAGAACCTAAGAATTCTGAGTGATCTGAAGTCAAACTGGAAGAGAAAGTGAAAGGTAAAGAGAAAGAGGAATAAGACTGGGAAGGGACAGTCACACAGCACCTGGTTTGTCCAGAAAGGAAGGCTTTGAAGTCCCCAAAAATTTAGTAGCCTTGGCAGGAGGAGCCCGTTTGCCTCTCTTATAACCTTTAGTAGAAGAATGTGATTGCCTACAAAAGGCAGGCTTAACAGGGTAGTTTCTATGAAATCTAGGCACAGGAGATAGAAACAGGTTTGAGCTCCCGTAAGGCCTTACCTTATCCTGAAGGGACTTAAACAAACCAGCAGCAGCTTCTCCAAACAAAAGTATAAAATCCAGAGGAGCATCCATCAACTTAGCTTTAATATCATCAGGTAGAGATTGAAGTCTAAGCCAAGAATACCTCCTCATAACTGAACCAAAAACAGCATCCCTAGAAGAGGCATGCACCACATCATAACTGCATTTAATAGAATGACAAACAACTTGAGAGGAGGTCCCTAGCAAGGAGAGAACAGAAGTTTTTACCCTCAGAGTCTGGGAAATCAAATATAAGTTGACTGACTTGAGAAAGAAGAGCCAACACATACCTAGACATATGAGTCTGATAATTAACAGGCCTTAAAGATAGGGTAGCAGGAGTGTAAATTGTTTTGCGCTGCCTGTCCATAGCTCTGCTGTCCTTGTCAGAAGGCAATAACATGGGCGAAGAAAGCAATTGAGACTGCTTATCACAGGCTACAGACACTACCGAGGAGTCAGCAGCAGGACATTTATGTAGAAAAGAACAGATGTTCTTCGTGTTTCACTGTTCCGGTCATATTTGGTTTATCTGCTTGCAGTAGCCCTCGTCCTGCGTCAGTTGCTGTCCCTTCTTCCATGAAGTCAGGTCATCAGGGGTATAAAACATGCAGCCGATGCCATTACATCAGTCTTTCTTGTCGTGCAGTGCCCAAAGCAGAAGCAGTTCGCAAGTGCCGGTCGGCTAACTTCTGAAATTTTCGTTTTCAAGTTTCAGAACCAAAGTCTTCAACTAAAAGCTAAGTACCCCATTGGGGAAACTTTTTCTTGCTCTAAACCAATGTCAGTAAAAGTAAATAATTGCATTACTTGTGGAAAGCAAATACCTCATAAAGATTTTCATTCGTACTGTATTCCTTGCTTAGGTCCTGACTACGATGTACCTCACTGTCGGTTTTGAGCCTTATTTAAACCATGAACTATCCGTCGTCTGTATATTTTCGCTTCTAAATATTTTGGTGCTTGGTTCAATTATCCTTATATGTCTTCGGTAAGCCATCCGACTACCGACATTCCGAAAAAACGCAAAGATAAAGACAGAGACAGGCCGCCTAGGTCCAAAGCTGCTGATGACGCTTCTCCTAAGCCAGTCGCCAGTATGCCAGTACTTAGTGAGGCACTTTTGCAGCCCCCGATACCCACTACTTCAGATTCTACTGAGACCCATTCGGAGTCCGGTATGCCGCGAGATGCTTCAACTGTGGAACCTGCGGATGTCTCTACCTTGGATGGGTCCAGAGCCACTGTGCAGGCATCGGCATCTGAGGGTGTATTCAGGCCTACTGACTTGCACATTAAACTGATGCCATCTTTTTCTTCAAAGCCTAAAACTCGAACCATGCCTAGAAAACTGATGCCCAAACCGCATGGTCAGGCCTCTATGCCTAAAAAACAAATGATAAGAATGACTGAAGACCTTATTACTTTAATCAGGGGAAGCCAGCCTTCCCCCTCCAAGAGACCTAGGACTGAGTTTGCTTATGATGCTTTTGACCAGGATTCTGAATTTTCTGTTTCCTCTGATGACCAGGATTTACCCTTATCTACTTATGAGGATTCTGATGCTGAGGACTCTATTCCCTTTCCTTTCCCTCCAGAGGATTTCTCTTTTGGTGAAACCTTGCATACTCTCGGGGAACATTTTTGTTGGGAAAGTCAGGATTTTTCTGATTCTAAAAAGAGGCTTAGGGATTTCTTACTCCTGCCCCAGCACAGGCCTTTAGCCATACCTCATGTACTAGACATTGTTGATGATGCCTTTTTGGAATCTAGCTTGGCCTCTGACTCCTTACCTCCTGCTCCCAGAAAACCTGATAGATATTACAAGGTCCCTGACTCTCACAAGTTCCTTTTTAAAAATCCTACTGCGGATCCTGAGACCATTTCCCAGGGACCCAAGGGCATTAAAGCTACTACTACCAAAAATCCTACCCCCTCTGATAGAGACTCCAGGGCGCTGGATAGATGGGGTAAGAAGGTATACACTTCAGCAACTTTGGCCATTAGGGCCTTAAACTGCCAGTTTCATATGTTAAAGTATCAGCAACATATTATTAGATAACTTGAACAGAAAATTATGTTGATTCCTGATTGTGCTAAAAATAAGGATTTACAGGATTTACTGCATTCAGCTGAACAAGTTGGAAAACATACTTTGCAATGTGGTTTTGATTCACTAGAGGCATCTTGCAGGGCTGCTGTGACTGGGTCTGTACTTAGAAGGCATGCTTGGCTTAAGGAGCAATCCTTGCCAGATCATGTTAAAGCGAAATTACTGGATGCTCCCTTAAACCAGGACCGCCTGTTTGGCAACAAGGCAGAAGTTGTTCTTAAAAAGATGGAGGAAAAAGCTAAATCTTTGCAAACTGTTAAAGATTTTTTACAAGTACAACCTCCAAGGTTTAGTAGGCATTGGCCTTCCAAGAATTGGTCCTTTCCTGCCTCTTCCATACCTTCTCAGACCAAACCCAGATCCAGCAGAGCTCCCAGGCTTCAGTCCCAGGGTATGCACAGGACTAAGCAGTGGGGGGGGCCTCCACTTCCAAATCTGGGAGTAATAAAACTCCCCCCTATGGTAAACTGTCTCAATGACTTCTTTTTAAAACTTCCAAGCACTTCTCAACTGACTGCCCCTTTGGGGGGAAAGATTGCTCTTCATGCAAAGAACTGGGAACTCATTACCTTGGACAAATGGGTTTTAAATATAGTGTCCCAGGGATACAGATTTCACTTCCACACGTTACCAACACCAAGCGGGTGGCCAGCTCTACCTCCAAATCAGTGGACAGAGGCCCAAAAGCAAGTACTTTCTCTGTTAAGCATAGGGCTATTCACTTGGTACCGGAAGAGGAACAGGGGCAAGGTTTCTACTTGAGACTTTTCCTGGTACCCAAAAAAGACAATTCATGGCATCCTATCCTGGACCTGTCTACTCTAAACACTTTTTTGTGATTCCAAAATTCAAGATGCTGACTCTTCACCAGTTGCTCCCTATGCTAGGCAAAGACTCCTGGTTGGCAACACTAGATTTAAAGGAAGCATACCTGCACATCCCAATCAGGGAATCTTGCAGAAGATACCTATGCTTCAAAGCAGAGGCTACATGCACTATCAGTTCTCTGCACTGCCCTTTGGCTTATCTACTGCGCCCAGGGTATTCACAAAGTGCCTAGCTCCAGTTATTGCATTTTGTAGGCAAAGAAATATTCAGATATACCCATACCTGGACGATTGTCTAATTCAGGCAGAAAGCCAGGACATACCTTTGAATCATCTGGCTTTTGCACAAAGGGTGCTAACTTGTCTGGGGTGCACCATAAATGAAAAAAAAATCACACCTGGTACCCTGTCAACATATTCCTGGGAGCAAGTTTGAATACAACTTCCCAGATGGCTTTCCTCACACCAGAGAAACAAGTTCATTTGACAACCTTTCTTTACACCTAGGTCTATCCCTTGGCTGCTGTGCTTCCCCAGCTTTGGTGTACACACTTTGTTTACCCTGCCTGTTCGTAAGGCACTAACATTGTGAAACTGCCCTGTACTGTTGGCCAGCTACCTCATCCCATCTCATAACAGCCGTCTTCACCCTAAACTAAGGAAGTGATTCATATCTCGCCCTGAGAAATAGCCCCGCAAGGACAATAAAAAGGAAGATATTGCCCTGCCTGTTCGTAAGGCACTAACATTGTGGAACTGCCCTGTCCTGTTGGCCAGCTACCTCATCCCATCTCATAACAGCTGTCTTCACCCTAAACTAAGGAAGTGATTCATATCTCGCCCTGAGAAATAGCCCCGCAAGGACAATAAAAAGGAAGATATTGCCCTGCCTGTTCGTAAGGCACTAACATTGTGGAACTGCCCTGTCCTGTTGGCCAGCTACCTCATCCCATCTCATAACAGCTGTCTTCACCCTAAACTAAGGAAGTGATTCATATCTCACCCTGAGAAATAGTCCCGCAAGGACAATGTTCATAAGGCATTAACATTGTGGAAATGCCCTGTCCTGTTGGCCAGCTACCTCATCCCATCTCATAACAGCTGTCTTCACCCTAAACTAAGGAAGTGATTCATATCTCACCCTGAGAAATAGCCCCGCAAGGACAATAAAAAGGAAGATAGTATGTGTTTTTATAACTTCTGTCAATAAAAGCTGCACTGTATAAACTTTTGTAGGTTTTAAAGTACACCTTCCTGCTAGGGAGACCAACAGCCATAATCTTCCGATTTCTCTTCTTAGACCACCTTCCCTCCTACACCACTATAAATACCTAGTATCCCTAAGGTCCTCCTCTATTTCCAAGACCAGCTACCTCCTAAAGGAATCTGTTGTAGCTATACAGCCTTTGGCCACTAAGTGGCACCCTATCCTAGATCTAGCATTCTGTCTACATATACATCATACACGAATATAGCACTCCTTGCTTGTAAAGTCATAGTCCCACTTCATTCCTCTATCACCTTACTCTGTACCAACTCATCTACCCTCTCCCTATCCCTACTATCAAGACTAACACCTTCTACCCTTTTCCACCTTCACTTACCTTAACCTCAGCTCTCCACTGATTGTTCTCCTAGCGCTCACTCCTTCTGTAGCTCTACCCGCTCCGTATACCCTGCGGGCTCACTCTGCTCCCCTACCCTGCCCCCAATTCTCACCCGCCCTCAGTGCATCTACATTTATACACACTAACCACACCCTCTATCCTTACAATCAATTACATCAACCAACCCCTTAAAGTGCTAAAACCCACTTCCTACTACTCATTATCCAACTGCATCCATCTCTGTATACTAACCTACGTATTTATTCTACTATGACACCTATCATTACCCTCACACACTTTAATCTCTTACTTCTACTATCAGTACTTGCTCTTTTAGCTGTACCCTATCTTCTTACTTTTTATGAACGCCTTAACCACCATCAATTTCATATCCCCACAAAACAAACCTTGACACCAGCACTTATCTCTTATAGCCATAATCAAACATCCCTTCCTCCAAACTATTTTGTCAGCCAAATTTCACAGACTCACTCATATCACATACCACAGCACCAAAGCTAGAAAGCCTCTGAACCTTATATGTAAAGCTTTACTTTTTAATCTATCAATACAAGTCCACTCCCTAATTGATGGGGACATACACCCAAACCCTGGCCCAAACCATACAACTACCACACACCCTACCACACCAACCTCTACTAATGCACATCTGATCACTAAACCTCCTAACTCTCTCCTAATAGCTCACCTCAATATTCGAAGCATTAATAATAAAGTTGTCCACCTACATGCCCTCATGGATGTACATTCATTCGACATCTTCTGTCTCTCTGAAACATGGCTAAAGCCAACAATGCAAGACACAACTGTCATCCCCCCAGGTTATAGTATCCTCAGACTGGACCATAACTACAAGAAAGGAGGAGTAGCTATTTTATATAAATCTGAATTACAAGTTACTGCCATAAACTCTAAACCTCCTCTGACTAGTAATGCTGAAATTCTCATCTCCAAAATTCAACTCAACAAATGTAAATCCATTTACATCATCTGTATCTACCTTCCCCCAGGCAACAATATTAACATCTTCGAGGCTATCTTAAGTTGGATATCCTCCACCTACCCACAAGAAACCATAATTCTTGGGGACTTTAACATAAACTGGTGGAGTTGCACATCTGACCAGCCTACTACCCATATCAACCTACATGGTTTCAAGCAAACCATTACATCCACCACTAGAACCAACAAACATAATAGCAATGACAGCACCCTAGATTGGATTCTTACAAATAGTCATAACCAATCTTATGAAGTAGGGACACTCCCTGAAGATACAAGTGATCACTCTCTCACCTCATCGCTCAGTGTCTGTTATTCTAAAAGTGTATTAATTCTGGTTTAAGCACTTGGGCTTTCAAGCCAGTTATTTTACATTAAGAGGGTTCGTGGTCTGCACTCTTGTGGGAGGAGAGGCTGGACTCTGCCCTTCTGAGCTGGGAATTTCTGGTTAAAGGCTTATAGTGCATGCATATCTGAACTGTTCCTTACTGAAGTTGGTGCGCCTTGTTTGCTGTGGCATAGACTGGATTCGGGCCTGCTGGATCTAGCTTTGTTTGTGTAACTTGAGCACTAATCCAGACATTCTCTAAAGTATTCAATGGTATTTATTACTGCTTGGTTGTAACTTGATTAAAGTGTAGCTATCATTCAAGTCTTTTGGATTAAGCACTTGGGCTTCAGAACAGTTGTTTTACATTAGGAAGGTTTGTGGCAAGCACTGTGGTGGCAGGACAGGTAGCTTTCATCCTTCTAAGTTGGGAACTGCTGATTGAGAGCCCAGTGTCCAAGTGTATTAGTTCTGGTTTAGGCACTTGGGCTTCAGGCCAGTTATTTTACATTAAGAAGGTTCGTGGTCTGCACTCTTGTGGGAGAAGAGGCTGGACTCTGCCCTTCTGAGCTGGGAATTTTCTGGTTAAAGGTTTATAGTGCCTGAATATTTGAACTGTATCTTACTGAAATTGGTTCACCTTGTTTGCTCTAGCATAGACTAGATCCAGGCCTACTGAATCTAGCTTTGTTTATATGCTTGTTGTTTGTTTGCTTGTTATTTCCTGGAAGCTAATTCCACCTAATACAACTTCTCAGCTTCTGTGGAGCACTAGTGATAGCTGCATTGCTTACTGTACTTATTTCCTTGTTTCACTTGAAAGAAAGTTACTATTTGTCGCTTTTGCATTTAGTTACTTGTAACACATTGCACTCAAGTTACCTGGCACTTGCTCACTAAAGCAATTATATAAGTCAGCACTAAAAATTAAAAGCACTACACCCTCACTCCCCACTGGCCCTTGTTTTCAATTAAGGATTTCCCAATATTATTCTAGCATGTCCAAAGGTCAGTTGTCAATCTCCTCTCCGGTCCAGCTGGTGAATCTGGGAATCTTGAGGCAATGTTATAACTGCCTCATGTACACAGACAACCCTCTCCTCCTCCCACATAACACAAATACTTGCGAGAGATGCAGCTATTTAGCCAAACTGGAGGCTGAGCTCTCTCAACTCAGGACTGGCAAGACCAGACAGGAGGAGAAGGCAACTACACACACCACAAAACCAGCCTCACATAATGCTACCACTCCACTGAATCAAACACATAAACACACAAAGACATACTCGGAGGCTCTGAGTAAAATTTACCTAAACAGCAGAGGCCTCCAAAGCAGACACCCAAACAACTGCTACCTCAAGACACCCCACAAGCAACACATAAACCACAAAAGCAGTGTGCAAAGCAGTCACAGCCCTTAAGGCCAAATACAACACCAAACATACTTGTCATAGGTGACTCCATAGTCAGACACACTGACGTCCCACTCACCAGGCTGAACAAGGAGAGGGTCACAGTAAGCTGCCTATCGGGCGCTAGAATCCGCCACATAACACAAGCACTCTGGTCACTCCATGGCAAGTACAAATATGACACAGTCATTGTCCATGCTGGTGTGAACGACCTGAGACGCACCTCCCTGGACTACATGAAAAGAGACATAGAGGAGCTCTCTGATTATGTAGCCCAGGCAGGTATGACCCTAACCCTGAGCAGTATCCTTCCTTCACCAAGAATGATGCCACAATATAGAGACAAGATGATCAGCTTTAACAATTGGCTTAATGTCTGGTGTCATTCAAAGGGGATCCAGTGTCTGTCTGCCTGGGATGACATGCTTGACAAGCCACGCTGCTTCAAGGGACGGCTTGCACCTGTCACCCCTGGGATTCGGATATTGGCTAAGGCTCTTGCCACCCCATAGTGCCTTTTTAGGCAAGGCTCAAATTCTAAACCTACCACCCTAGAAAACAAAAATGGGAAGAAACTGAGGGTAATGCTGCTCAATGCCAGACGCCTAAATCTCAAAATGCACGACTCGAGGCCCTTCTCAGTATGGAGAACATCGATGTCTGTGCTGTAACTGAAACCTGGTTCAAGGCTCCTGAGAGCACCCGGCACTATTAGGTTTTACCTCATATCATGCGTTCCGCCCCAAAACCCGGACCACACCACAAAAGGAGGGGTGTATCCATATTCATAAAGGATACCCACACCTCCAGGTTGGTGGCAACGCACAAGCTCGGAAACCATCCAGGTGCAACTAACCATAGGCAAAACTGCTCTACAAATTGTAGCATGCTACAGGCCACCCTCTCAAACTCAGGAACCCCACACAGCCTTCCTGAAAACACTGGAGGGTATAAATGCATCTCCAAACACCATCATATTGGGTGACTTCAACTACCCGAATATAGACTGGGAACATTACTCAAGCCCTAACTTTCTAGCCCAACGGTTCCTGGAGTTCATAAATTCAAATGCCATGGAACAGCTAGTCACTGTTCCCACGAGAGGAGAAAATATACTAGATCTCATTATCACAAACATGGGGCAAAATGCTCCACACTGGAAGTATATCCCTCATTGGTGAGATCTGATCATAAACTAATCTCACTGGAAATCCACATCCCGCATCCCACCCCAAACAAAAAAGACCACAGTGAAGAACTTCTCTAAAGCAAACTTCACACTACTCAAGACTGGTGTGGTATCCTTCAAGGCCCCTTAGCCAGTGGAAACCACAACCCAAGCTGTGGAAGCCCTTACAAATGCCTTCTATGAACACCTCCAGGACTGCATGGATCAGGCAATCCCAAATAAAACCAAGACTCTTTCCACAAAGGACAAACATCCAGTCTGGTGGACCCCAGCCATTAACAAACTTTACAATAAGAGGAGAAAGCTATTACATGATAGAACAAAATCCATAAAAGGGAAGTCACCCCTGATCATTATTAGTCAAAGAATACAAGCACCAATAAAACCAGCTAAGGCCAATTTTGAGAGAAAATTGCCATGGATTCAAAGGACAATCATAAGGCCTTTTTCAGCTATGTTAGGAACCTGGGTGGAAACTCCCAGATATGCTCAGAATTAGTCCAAAATGATACAAAAATCACTGAACCCACAGACATTGCCAACATACTGGCAGACAGGTTCAGTGCAAACTTCACCCCTCTCCCCTAAAGGAGAGATAACTATCCCAGCGGAGTGTAGCCTCCCAGACATCTCAAATGCGCAGGTGAAAGCTGCTCTCTCTAAAGCTAAAAACACAGCATCAATGGGACCGGATGGTGTCCCCAGCTGTGTGCTACATGAGCTAAATGAGGAATTAAACCCGCACATAAGGCAGCTGTTTAATCTCAGCCTTACCACAGGATACGTGCCCAAGGAGTGGCGTACGGCAACTGTGGTCCCACTCCACAAAGGTGGTGCCTCTATGGACCCTGGTAATTACCGCCCCATAAGCTTAACAAGTCTAGTCTGCAAAGCTATGGAGAGGATCATAATGGAGCTCATAAACAAAGATATAGGGGACTTGCACACATTGGACCCGACCCAGTTTGGCTTTGTCAAGGGAAGATCATGCCTTTTGAACTTGGTTGACTTCTTCGAAACAGTCACCAAGGCCATTGATGAGGGAAAGGCAGTCCATACAGCCTACCTTGACCTTGCAAAGGCTTTCGACACAATACCCCACTCGGGTATTGTAGAAAAACTTACCAGCTTAAATGTAAACCCATATGTCACAAGATGGGTTGCAAACTGGCTTAAGGACAGAACCCACAGGGTTAGAGTTGCTGGCGCTGTGTCAGACTCCAAGCCGGTCACAAGTGGTGTCCCACAGGGCTCGGTCCTTGGCCCCTATTGTTTGGCATCTACTTCTCAGAAGTACAGGCCAACATGGGAGGACTTTGGCTGACAAAGTTTGCAGACGACTGCAAACTGGGCCATAGTGGAAAGTGCATCGGACACGGATATCCTTCAGAAGGGACTCACGGAAACAGATAGCTGGTGCCAGAGCCATGGCCTGAAGTTAAACGCCAAAAATGTATAGTCATACCCTTCGGGAAAAACAAGGTAACCCCAAGCTACCATATAGGTGGCAATCCACTAAGCACAGAAGAGGTTATCAGGGACCTGGGGACCCAGGTTGACAGTGGCCTTTCTTTTGACACTCACATTGCTAAAGTGGTTAGAAAGACCTTCTACATTGCCCACCTGATCATGAAGGGATTCACATCCAGATCTAGTGAGGTCATTGTTCCCTGTACTCTTCACTTATCAGACCAATGATCGAGTACAATGCCCCATTCGGGATGTATCTCACCTGACATCTGCAGCAATTGGAGAGACCCCAAAAGTTCCTCACCAAAAGGATAAAGGGACTCCAAAATCTGTCATATGCTGCCAGATTGAAGAAACACCAGCTCTATTCAGTCGCATACCGTCTGCTCAGAGGTGACATGTGCCTGACATACAAGGCCATGTCCAACCCGGAATTAATGGACATGCTCCACCTCAAAAAATCCAAATCCACCAAAACCACTAGAGCAAGCGACTTAAACCTTAGCACGGATATAAATAGGACGTGCTGGAGGGATAGATTTATCACTCAGAGACTCCCTATGCTGTGGAATAAAATCCCGGTCCATGTGAGGCAGAGCACCTCGCTGACTCTGTTCAAGAGAAATCTAGACCTGTGGATGGGAGATCGTAGGTTTACCCCAGGAATCATCTCTGTGTCACTGCTGGACAGAGGCACAACAAACTAATGGGCACAGTATTTTTTCATATAAGGGGTGGCGTAAGCCACAATAATTTGGGCTAGGCTTATAAATGCCTTAGGGCAGATAGCCTAGTATAAACCTATGAACCTATTTAATCAGATATAAGACTGACATTCCAAACCCAGCCATTTATAAGAAAATAAGGTCCACCAAACATTTAAACCTCGACAACCTTCAAAAAGAACTCAAAGCTTGTGACTGGTCACCCTTGAAAAACCTGCCATTAGATGATGCCATTCAATACTTCAACACCAAATTTTTAACCATACTGGATTGTCATTCCCCAACACGAACTAGGGCCAAACCAGCCCCCTGGCTCTCAAAAACTACCAAACAAAAAATCCTCCAGAGAAACAAACTCTGGACTATGTGGCGTACAACCAAAACCCAACAGATCAAATTAAGTTCCGACAACTAAGAAATTAAACTAAAAAAGCAATATTGTCAGATAAAAGAAACTTTTACTGCCAGCTCCAACAAACCCACCAAAATAAACCTCAAAAATTCTGGTCCGGCATAAATAAACTATTGCACCCAGGTCGCACTATTACTCCCACCCCCTCAGGTTCCAATCTCAACAGCCCTATCCATATTGCCAATTCCTTTAACACTTTCTTCACAGACACCATTCAATCTTTAGCCAAACAGTTATCAACTGACACTACATCTGCTGCTAACTCCGCCCCTAACAACCCCCCATTATTTCAATTCAAACCAGTTCCAACATCCCTTATATGCACCCTCATTCAGAAACTCAAACCCACAACCCTTGCTGCAGATCTACTACCTGCAGAATACCTACAAAAAACCTCCAAAGCCATAGCCTACCCCATATCCATTCTCATTAACAGAACTATTTCAGAAGGTACTATTCCATCAATCTGGAAAATCTCACACATCATCCCCCTGCACAAAGGTGGGAATTCCAAAGAGCTTTCTAACTACAGGCCTATAGCAATTCTATCCCCACTAGCAAAAATCATGGAGAAGTGCATTCACAAACAACTATTAAACCACCTACTAGAAAACAACCTACTGGCTACCTGCCAACATGGTTTCAGACCATTTCATAGCACCTCTTCTGCTCTCTTATCCTTCACTGACTGCATTAATAAATATTGTAATAATAATACTCTATCCTCAGCCCTTTTCATTGATCTTTCAAAAGCCTTTGACATGGTTAATCACCAACTACTCATAAACACACTAAGAAACTTCTCACTGGATCCACTTGCCATACAATGGTTCCAGTCTTATTTAAATAACAGGCAATAGGCTGTATTATGGGAGAATAACCTATCTTCCCATCTCCCAATTACCCTTGGTGTTCCTCAAGGCTCCATATTGGGTCATCTTCTCTTTTCTATTTTTACTAATAACCTACACTCTGTATTACCTCAAGCTACCTGTATCCAATATGCAGATGATTCAACACTCATATGTTCAGCCTCTTCTCTATCACAACTTCAATCCCTAACCCAAGATGTGTTTAGCACAGTTGAAAACTGGCTTCTTCACCGCTGTCTCATCTTCAACCCAAACAAAACAAAAATGCTACTATTTACTCCCACACGCAGAGCCACTCCACTGCATTTCACTGTTACATCTAGCAATGGTACTATAATTACTCCTGATTCCACCACAAAACTACTTGGAGTACTAATTGATAACCTCAACTTTGAACCCCACATTAACAACACTATAAAAACAGTAAACAAGAAACTAGGTTCCCTCTACAGGATCAAACCATTTCTAACTCTACTAGCCAGGGCCACCATTGCCCATACCCACTTAATCTCAACCCTACTATATGCTTGCCCTATCTACACAAAACTATGCAAAAGCAATCTGAACAAGCTAGCCAGTTCATACAATAACATTGCTAGATTTGCAACTAGTTCCACCTATAGAACCCATCATTGCAATAATCTGAATCAACTAGGATGGTTAGAATTGTCAAATCTTATTCTGTTCAACCAACTAACTATTGCCCATAAGATACTGCATCATCCTACAAATACTCCTATACTTGCTAACTTAATCTCCCCCTACTTTAACCTGAAGACCCTGCGCTCATCTAATAAAATACTGGTAAACACAAGTAAAACCAATAATCTAGCTGGAGACTCTGTTCTCTAACACAGTGGGCAAAATCTGGAACTCCCTCCCAAATGACCTAACCTCCCTACCCTCAACTACCCTATTTAAAACCAAACTCAAGCCATACCTTAAATCACAATGGCTGTGTCCCTGTGTTAACCCAGACTAACTCCCTTGTCACTAGACACTAATCTCCTCATCCACTTTAACTCAATGATCTTTTACTAACAATATAGTGTGTTAACTCTTTTAGTGTAATATTGACCTATTTCACATACCTCATATATTATTGTCAGTATATCTATACCCAATTTGCAAGTAAGATTGTGTTTCTTAATTACTCAGAAGCTAAAAATGTAATTTACTAATATGTACTTGACATTGTCTTTTATCCCTTACTAATAGGCTTTGATGTAATGTAATGTACTATTTGTACTTGCCAAATCATGGTAATGTACCTATGAATTTGTATTTTGTTTTTTCTATTCTAATGTGTGGAGCTTTTCTCCCCGGGCCTCCACTGAAAATAGACATAAATCCAGTTGGACCAGCCCGGTCAACAAATGTAAAATAAAATAAATAAATAAACCTACTTCAATCAAGTGGCCACAACAACCTTGCTATCTGCAAGGCAAATACTACAAGCCTTGGGGTTCATGGCCTCCTGCATTCTTCTAATTCCATATGCAAGACTGCATATGAAGAAACTACAATGGTATCTAAAAAGCCTATGGCGTCAACATTCTCAGGATCTAGAAACAATGATTCCTATCATACCTTGTCTACACCTAGAGTTCCTTTGGTGAGCAGAGGCCTGCCACCAAAACAAGGGACTACCATTCACACTACCCCTTGCTGCCCAAATCCTAACAACAGACGCATCAGACTATGCATGGGGGCCCACCTGGCAGGGAGGTGCATTCAGGGCAAATGGAACCCAAGTCAAATGCACCTGCATATCAATTAAAAAGAAATGTTAGCTGTGCAGAATGCTCTGACAGCCTTCAGGGGCCACATTCTTCCAGGACAATTAATGGTAAATACTGACAACACCACTGTTATGTGATACATAAACAAGCAGGGAGTACACATTCTTACCCCCTCTGCAGACTAGCCATGGCATTGTTTAAACAGCCGTGAACTACCAAGTGCATCTACAAGCTCAATTCCTGCCAGGAAAACTAAATACACTGGCAGACGAACTAAGCAGAAACCTCATGGACCCACACGCGTGGAAATTGGAACCAAGGATTTTCAACATGTTGACAAGCAAATGGGGGAGCCCAGATATGGACCTGTTTGCCTCCCCCCAGAACTATCAATTGGAGAAATTTTGCACAAGGACTCCCCACAAACAAGCTTGGAAAGTGGATGCTCTGTCCTTCAGCTGGAAAAACCTTTCAGTTTATGCCTTTCCTCCTTTGCCTCTGCTCTCCAAAGTACTACTAGAGATCAAGCAAGACAAACCAAGGACGATTTTGGTTGCACCAGACTGGCCACGCCAACACTGGTACCCCCCTCTTGCACAGTGTGTCACTGTTGGCCCCATGGCACCTGCCTCGGACTCCTACCCTGTTGTCTCAGCAGGAGAACCAGATTCTGCCCCCTCAGCTTCAAACACTGAAACTTGCAGCCTGGCTAATTACCTAATCTCTCCTTTACCGTCCCTCAGTAAACCACTGATGGATATCATTTTAGAGGCAAGGAGGCCTAGTACTAGAAAATCTTATGCTGAAAAATGGAAAAGATTCTGTGCCTAGAACCAGTCTCAAGGGATGAGCACAGCAGTGCCCAGTTTACCTCAGATTTTACAATACTTAACTGAGATGCTTCACAAGAGCCTGTCTTTCTCCTCCATCAAAATTCACGCCTCAGCCAGTTCAGCTCATTATAACACAGAACCTCCGCTCTTTTCTCATCCCCTGCTCAAGCAGTTTCTTCGAGGGGCCAAAAATTTACAACCACCCAGGAGAGCTCCAACTCCAGCCTGGGACCTTAACTTTGTATTGGAGAAACTCACTCTTCCTCCTTTCGAGCCAGCTGCTACTGCAGACTTAAAATTCCTTTCTTGGAAAACAGCTTTCCTTTTAGCCATCACTTCAGCAAGAAGGGTATCTGAATTACAGGCCCTTAGGGCAGTGGAGCCTTTCATCATCTTTCATGCGGACAGGGTGTCCCTCAGGACAAATCCCTCCTTCATGCCCAAGGTGGTATCCAGTGTGGCCCTTAATCAGCCCATTCATTTGCCAACCTTTTTTTCCTAATCCACAGAACAAAGGGGAATGGATTCTGCACTCCTTAGATGTGCACAGATAACTTAGATTCTACTTGGACAGGACTAAAGCTCAAAGGAAATATGAACAACTGCTGGTGGCATTTGTTGCAGGGGCAGAGGGGAAGGCTATTTCAAAGCAAACCATTTCCAAATGGATAGGCCATTGCATTCATTTCTGCTACAAGCACCATGGAAAACCTATCCCACAGGGGATCAGACCCCACTCAACCAGGGCTGTATCTACCTCTACAGCCTTTCTCAGAGGCGTCCCTACCAGGGACATCCTAGAAGCTGCTACCTGGAGGTCTGTACATACTTTCACCAAGCATTATCATCTGCCAATTTTCTCTAACTCCAGAGCTGGCTTCACCACTGCAGTCTTGCAGGGTTTTATAGCTGGTCCTAATGCTATCTAAATTCCTCCTCCCATCCTTAGCTTTGGGAATCTACCCAAATGTGATGACTGCAACAGTGAAACATGAAGGACATAGTACAGCTGTGTACACTTACCATAAATGTAGATGTTCGAGTGTATTCACTGTTGCAGTCCTGGTTACCCTCCCTCCAGACCCTTAATTCTTTTGGCTATACTTCTACTCTCCTTTACTATGCTCAAAAGATTTTTGGTGTATTTTCTTTTTTGTTGGGGGTATAACCTTGTATATTTATAGATTTAATTGCTTCCCATTAGGGGGGCACCTGACATCTGGGGCAAGAAAAACTGATGTAATGGCGTCGGCTGCATGTTTTATACCCCTGACGACACGGAAGAAGAGATAGCAACTGACACAGGACCCAAGACTTTGTTAATCAGGCCAACTGTGGGCTACTGCAAGCAGATAACCCAAATGTGATGACTGCAACAGTGAATGCACTCTAACATCTACATTTATGGTAAGTGTACACAACTGTACTTTTTCAGGAACCTTATAAAACCTATCAGGCTTTTTGGGGGCAGGGGGAAGAGGATCAGGCACTTGAGGGGCATTGGAGAAAGTAGGCAGTAAAGCAGCCAAGACAGGGCAAATAGCCACTGGTTTAGTAGAATCCAACTGCAGCAACTCATAGTACCTCTTATGCATTCAGACACCCGAGTACAATCTCACTTAAAAAAAACATCTGTTATCCTAGAGAGTGTGTCCCCAAAGGAAATTTCCTCCAAAGGAACATCAGGACTAATAGATTCCTCCTCTTCTGACCCATAGTCCAAAGGAGAAATAATTTGAGTAAAATAAGTTAAGGATTCATCAGCCGAATCTCACTCATGTTCAGAAGAATCCTGGCCTCTAGGCCTTTATGAGGAGTAGAGGACCAAGGAGGAGCAGGAACTGAAACCCCATGAGGAGGCTTTAAGGACATTAAGGCAGAAAATAATCCCTGAGTAAAAGCTTGGCACTCACTTTGTGGATCCCTAGGAACAGAAGAAACGTCTAAGTTGTTTTGTTTCTTTTTTAAGGGAACATCCTGAGAAGGCTCAGATCCAGGATGTCAGTCGAGAACCATAGCTGGAACTTCTTCCCCAACTAAAAACTGAGGAACTCCCCTAGGCCCTTCAGAAAAAAAATAACCATGGTTGCCTCTGAATGTCTGAGAAGGATGCCTGCAAAGCCTATTCAGACGTGCTGCCAGCCAGATCCTCATGGCCTCCCAACAAGTTCGCAGCAGAGAAATCTGACAACACAGCCGGGCGAGCCGCCAGGGTCATAACGACCTCGGGCAAAACACCTGGCAGAGGTTGAACAGTGAAAGATTCTGGTTGACCATTTTCATCTTCTTCTTCCCTAATGGCTGACCCTCGGGGCAGGAGATTCCTTCCATAGTATCTTTAGTGAGTAGCTTAAGACACAGAATCTCAAGATACAAGGAAAAGGAAGAAAGTCTACTGCAAAGAGTTTTTGGAACAAATACTTGACAAATAGAACAAGACATATGGTCATGTGAAGCACCTCTACAAAAAAGACACATCGTGGCGGTCTGTGTGGGGAATCTGTCTCCCAAACTGGCATTTACCCTTCCTGGATGACATCAACCCCAAGGCAAACAAACAAAAAACAAAGTCCCCATTGGGGCACTTAACTTGCAAAAACAGCAAACAGGCGTAGGAAGTCTCTGGAGAACATAAATATGTTCAACTAAAAGAAAATGGATGCAGGTAAACAGACCGAAGGTGTAAAAGATATGTTCAGACTGTTGGCAAAGAAATTTTGTTTTTGGTAGGCCTGAATGTCACCTCTATGCCCTATGTTATATTGACGTTCGGCATACCTTTTAAATTCGGAAGTCTTTGGAAGACTGGCCAGTCGTCAGGCTTCTGCAGCAGGGAATCCCGTATAGTTAAGAATACTGTAGCAGTGAATGTAAGGACATCTTAGTTTCTTCTATCGCACAGGTCAGTATTCATTGTTTACAGTGTATGTATGACTCTGTTGATACTTCTTCCAGGATTATGGCCTTGGGTACTGTTTTGAGGAGGTTTGCATGGCTACATTCTCAGAACCACCCAGATGTTAAAAATGAGATTCTAAAAACTCTCTTGGACAGAGATTTAATATTTGGCTCCTCTGCTGCGAAGGTGATCAAAACGTGTGATGAAAGGGGCAAGCTGATCTAGGAAATCTCTTAAGATTTTTCAGCCATCCTTTTCCAGGTTTTCTATCTCCTCGTCCAGTTTTAGCAAAAAGCAGAATAAACAGTCTTAACAAAATATAGGTAAACAGACGTTTAAGAAGAAATGGCAAGGGAGTTCCAAAAAGAAGTCTTGAATCTACCAAAAACCAAGGACAGTCCAACAAGTCTGAGTGATTATTCAAGAGACCTTGTGACACTCTCCAACCCTGGTTCCTTTGTTCTTCCAGAAAGTCTGAATCTTTGTTTTTCTGTTTGGCAATAGATTGTTTAAGTCTAATGGTTTCTGATGGCAGTGAGGGGAAATTTCTCCTTTTCTGGGAGTCATTGCCCATCCTCCAGATCAGACTCATTTCCACTGTTCCTCATCTTATCAAAAGAACAGAGACCTTCCAAACGCACATCACCTACACTCACTACTAAGCAAAAAGAAACCACTACACATATCCACACACACGCACACACACACACTCGTCTCAACAAATAAGCCCCTAAGCAAACACATCAAATGTCTTAGTCATAGGCAACTCCATAGTGAGACACACAGATGTTACCCTCACCAGACCGGACAAGGAGAAGGTCACGGTCAGCTGCCTATCGGGTGCCAGGATCTGACAGATCACACATGCACTCAAGTCACTCACAACAAGTACCATTATGATTCTGTAGTAGTCCATGCTGGAGTGAATGACTTGAGATGTGCCTGTCTAGACTACATGAAGAGAGACATGATGGAACTCTCTGATTATATGTCCCAGACAGGTATGTCCCTAGCCTAAGCAGTATCACCCTCACCCAGGATGATGCCACAATATAAACAAAACATGATTGACTTCAACAGTTGTCTCAGCTTCTGGTGTCAGTCCAGGGGCATCCAGTATCTGTTAGCCTGGGAGGATATGGTAGATAGACCTTGCTGTTTTGCTGCAACTGTCCCCCATAGGCTTTCAGATACTGGCAAAGCCCCTTGCCTCCCCATAGTGCCTTTTTTAAGCAATGTCAAAACAACAAATTTTTTAATGTAAGAAAACTCACAGGGACACAAATTATAAAAAACTGTATCAAAGCAAACTACAGCCTACTAAGCAATGGTATAAAACACCTTCATACCACCCGCAATCATAGACATCAATGATCACTATGCAGAAATATATGCAAATGCCCAGTACAAACACTTAGGCGAGTGCATAAACTCTGCTGTACCTGACCGGATCAAAACCAGGTCTTCCCGTAAAAACTAGCTACCGTGGTGGACTTCAAGTTTAAACAGATTATATGACAAGAGGAAGAAACAGTTGTTCAAAAGAAAGAAGGCTATCACTCTGCAGAGGAAGGGTTCCCTCCTAAGCCTAAACAAACAAATCAGAAGTCTTGTAAAGTCTTCAAACAAATTATGAAACTAAAATCGCATCCCTAGCCAAGGATAATCATAAGATATTCTTTAACTACATCTGAAGTCTAAAAGGGAATGCCTAGCTATGTGCCAAACTGGTTGTAGATGGGATCACTCGGACCTTCATACTGCACCGGAAGATATCGCCAATCTGCTAGCTGACGGATTCAATGCAAACATCACCCCCTATCTCCACCTACCTTATCCCAAAGGATGTCTGACACCAGCCCTCTGCCTAGTATCTCTAGAGAATAGCTCATCTCTGTACTCGCCAAGGCCAAAATCATGGCCTCAGTGGGACCAGATAATATCCCAGGTTGTTTACTAAACAGTCAAAAACAAGACCTAATGGACCCACTTGACTTTTTCTTTAATCATAGCTTGAGAACTAGCTATGTTCCTGCACAATGGAGAACAGCATCAGTAATTCCCCTGCACAAAGGTGGGGGGCATCTACTAATCCTGGGTACTACAGACCCATAAGTCTAAAAATCCTCATCTGCAAGGCGATGGAAAGAATTATCACGGACCTCATCAACAAGTATATAGGTGACCTCCAAACACTGGATCCAACCCAGTTTGGCTTTAAGGGTAGATCATGCTTATTAAACCTGGTCGGCTTCTTTGAGAATGTTACCAAAGCCATGGATGAAGGTAAGACAGTTCATACTGCCTATCTGGACCTTGCCAAGGCTTTCAAAACCATTCCCTACTCTGGCATCATTGAGAAATTCTCCCAGATAGGGATTAACCCTTACTTTACTAGAAGGGTAGCCAATTGGCTCACTGATGGAACACACTCTTACAATTTGGACTCTATTTCTCAGAAGTCCAGGCCAAAGCAGATGGCTTTGGCTCACCAAGATCGCTGATGACTGCAAACTGGGAGCAATCATTTAGTTCCCCAATGATGTCAACATATTACATGAAGAGCTAACACAAACAAATGATTGGTGCCAAAGCCATGGTCTAAAACTAAATGCAAAAAATGCATGATTAGTCCCTTTGGCAAAATGGAATTCCCTACAAATTACAATATTAACAGCAACCCCCCCGAATTCCAACCCAGTGGTGTGAGACTTGGGAAAACAGGTTGATAGCAATCTGAACTTTAACCACCAAGTTTCCACAGTGGTAAGGAAAGACTTCTACATAGCACATTTCAGAAGCAAGAGCATACCATCCAAGTCAAGGGATGTTATAACTTCACTGTACTAAACCCTCATCGGACCACTAATAGAGTATAATGCACCTTTTTGCATGTACCTCCCCAGACACTTGCAGCAGCTGGAGAAACCTTAGAGGTTTCTCACTAAGAAAATACAGGGACTCCAAACCATGACCTACATGGACAAGCTGAAAGCCCTGTCATTTTACTCTGTATCTTATAGGCTGCTGTCTCCAACTATGGAAATGCTGCACATCCACAAGTCAAATGGCACAAGAGTCACTTGCTCTAGTGATCTCAACCTAGCTTGTGATGTTAACAGAACATGCTGGAGAGACAGATATGTCTTCCAGAGACTGATGCTTCTTTGGACTAGACTTCCTTTTCACGTAAAACAGAGTTGTTTACTGACCCTATTCAAATGCAACCTAGATAATTAGATGGGAGACCACAGATTCGCCCCTGGGGTGGCACACATGTCCCTCATGGACAGTGGTAGGAGGTGCAAATCATGCACCTGCTCTGTTCATAAATTTGTTCTGTGAACTATGCAAAAAGAATAAATAGGATTACTTTGGATTAAAATGGCTAGACTTGTAAAGGCTCTAGATCCGCTGGCCTAGTAACCTCCTATTACATGCTGTTCCAAGGAGTGATAGAATCAGATGTTCATCGTGTTTCACTGTTGCAGTCATTACACTTGGGTTATCCTGCTGGCAGGCTACCCGCAGTCAGCCTGAATTCCAAAGTCCTGGTCCGGCGTCAGTTGCTATCGCCTCTTCCCTGATGAGAATGCGCCAGGGGTATATAAGATGCAGCCGACGCCATTTTCTTCAGTCTTTCTTGCCGCGCGGTGCCCAAAGCAAAAGCAGTTCGCAAGTGCCGGTCGTCCGACTCCTGAGATTTTCGAATTTGAATTTCAGATCCGAAGTCTTCAATAAAGCTAAGTACCCTGTTGGGGAAACTTTTTCTTGCTCCAGTCCGATGTCAGTACAAGTAAACAATTGTATTGCTTCTGGGAAGCAAATACCTCATAAGGATTTTCATTCTTACTGTATTCCTTGCCTAGGCCCTGACCACGACGTAGCTAGTTATCGGTTTTGTGCTAGATTCAACCAACGTACTATTGAGCATCGGCTCGATTTTGCTTTTTATTACTTTGGCCGAAGGTTTAACTATATAATGCCATCGGAACTACCGATGACCGGAGTCCATATAAAGCGCAAGGACAAAGAAAAAGACGGGCATCCGAGGTCCAAAACCGACGACGAAGCCTCTTCTAGGCCAGTCGCCGGTTTTCAGTGAGGCGCTTTCGCAGCCCCTGACACCCGCTACCTCAGAGCCACAGGCCACCTCTGACTCCCACGTGGAGACAGCTAGGCCTCTGGAAACTCAAGGTATTGGGCCTGCGGAAACAATTCCCTCAGTTGGGTCCGGAGCCGCTGTGCAGGCATCGGCTTCTGAGGGTGTTTTCAGACCTACACAGCTTATTATCAAGACCTCTTCAGCAACCAAGGCAAAGTCTAAAACACCTTTAAAGACAAAGAAACAAGTACAGCATTCTCCTGGACAGTCATCCATGCCAAAGAAACAGATGCTCAAAATGGCCGAGAACCTAATTACTTTGATCAAGGGCACCCATCCCCCTCCTGATAAAAGGCCTAGGCAAGACACTGACTATGACTCCTCTGACCAGGTTTCTATTTCTTCTGATTCCTCTTCAGAACAGGGATATTCTCTTCCTCCCTATGAGGACTCTGATGCTGAAGAATCTATCCCTTCAGCCTCTCCTCCTGAGGACTTCTCTTTTGGGGAAACCCTGCACACCATGATGGAATATTTCCATTGGGAGAGCCAGGATTATTCAGAATCCAAGAAAAGGCTCAAATAATTTATTTTATTGCCTCAGCACAGGCCTCTTGCTATCCCCCCTGTACTAGATATTGTTTGTGATGTTTTTTCTGAATCCAGTTTGACTCCTGATTCTTTACCCCCTGCACCAGTTAAGCCAGATAGGTACTACAGGGTTCCAGATTCTCATAAATTTCTTTATAAAAACCCTGCTGCTGATCCAGAAACTATTTCTCAGGGTCCCAAAGGAGTCAAGGCTTCCACTGCAAAAAAGCCTGTTCCCTCTGATAGGGATTCTAGAGCACTGGACAGATGGGGGAAAAAAAGTTTACACCTCTGCTACTTTAGCTGTAAGGGCTTTAAACTGCCAGTTTCATATGCTTAAATATCAACAATACCTAATGTCTTTGCTAAAACAGAAATGCTTACAAGCTCTGAATGTCCTGAGAACAAGGAAATGCAGGATTTATTGCATGCAGCTGAACAAGTGGGAAAGCATACTTTGCAATGTGGTTTTGATTCATTAGAGGCATCTTGCAGAGCTGCAGTTGCAGGTTCTGTCATTCAAAGGCATGCTTGGTTAAAAGAACAGAGTTTACCTGATCATGTTAAAGCAAAATTATTGGATGCTCCATTACAGCATGATACTTTGTTTGGTGTTAAGGCAGAAGAGGTGTTAAAGAAAATGGAGGATAAAGCAAAATCAATGCAGACAGTAAAAGATTCCTTACAGATTCAGCCACCTAGATTTAGCAGGAACTGGCCTTCTAAAAATTGGTCCTTTCCAGTGTCAGACAGGCCACAAAGAGGCAGATACAGACTCCCAAGAGGCAGATCTCAGCCCCAAGGCTCATACAGACCTAAACAATGGGGTGCTTCAGCCCCCAAAGGCGGAGAAGACAAATCACAACCTTATAGGAAACCGTCCCAATGACTTTCCTCTACAAATGCCAAGCACTTACCTTTTGGCAGCACCCTTAGGGGAAAAACTAGCACTTTTCTCACAAAATTGGCACATGATCACCCAGGACAAATGGGTACCGAATATTGTTTCTCAGGTTTACAGGTTCCACTTTCACACCCTACCAAGGTTGAAAGGTATGCCAAACCTGCCACAAAATCAATGGGCAGAGGCACAAAAATAAATTTCTGCTCTCATGGACATGAGGGCTATTCAACAAGTACCACAGCAAGAACAGGGGCAAGGATTTTACTCAAGACTTTTCTTGGTACCCAGAAAGGACAAAGCCTGGAGACCAATACTGGACCTGTCTATTCTAAATACTTTCCTGGATGTTCCAAAATTCAAAATGTTGACACTGCAACAACTTCTACCCATGCTGGGCAAGAAGACTTGGCTAGTTACTATGGACCTCAGAGGCATACCTGCATGTCCCAATCAGACAATCTTGCAGAAGATACCTCAGATTCATAGCGGGCGCAATGCATTACCAATTCTCTGCACTGCCCTTTGGCTTCTCTACTGCACCCAGGGTCTTCACAAAATGCCTGGCACCAGTAATTGCATTTTGCAGACAAAAAGGAATTCAAATATATCCCTACTTGGATGACTGCCTTATTCAAGCAGAGAGCAAGGACGTACTACTACAGCATCTGGCGTTTGTAAAAAGATTACTAATTTGCCTAGGGTACACAGTAAACGAAAAGAAATCAAAACTAGTGCCCTCTCAAGAGATAATATTCCTGGGTGCAAGCTTAAATACAACTGCCCAGATGGCTTATCTCACGCCAGACAAGCAAAGGCAACTGACTCATTACTTTCAAATGATGTCAACAAAGACCCAGCTACCTGAAAGAAAAATTCTGCAGGCTTTGGGCTTCATGGCATCCCGCATCCTGCTAATTCCATATGCAAGACTGCATATGAGGAAGCTACAATAGTATCTAAAAAGTGTTTGGACTCAACATTGCCACAGCCTGGAAACAATAATAACTCTTATTCCCTGCCTGCAACAGGAGTTTCAATGGTGGGCACTGGCCTGTCACCACAAGGGACAGCCTTTCACTTTACCCACAGCCAGGCAGACACTAACAACAGATGCATTGGATTATGCCTGGGGGGCACACATGGCAGGAAAATGTATTCAGGGCACGTGGCCCACGGACCAAATGCATCTTCATATCAATCAAAAAGAGATGCTAGCTGTACAGAATGCCCTGACAGCCTTCACGGATCTACTACATCCAGGACAACTATTACTAAAGACGGACAATACTACAGTTATGTGGTACATAAACAAGCAAGGGGGCACACATTCCTACCCCATCTGCAGGCAAGCCATGACTTTGTGGAGCACAGCACTGACCTATCAAGTACATCTGCAGGCACAATTCCTGCCAGGAAAGAAAATTCCTGCCAGGAAAGAAAAATACTCTGGCAGACGATCTAAGCAGAAACCTCATGGACCCTCACAAGTGGAAACTAGATCCACAGGTCTTCAGCATGATAACAAGGAAATGGGGATGTCCAGACATAGATCTTTTTGCCTCCCCTCACAACAGCCAACTACAGAGATTCTGCACAAGGACTTATCACTCACAAGCATGGAAAGTGGATGCTCTATCATTCAGCTGGAAAACCCTAACAGTTTATGCCTTTCCACCACTGCCTCTCCTTCCCAAGGTACTCCTAAAAGTCAGACAGGAGAAGCCAAAAATGATTCTGATTGCCCCAGACTGGCCACGCCAGCACTGGTACCCAATCCTAAAGAGCTTGTCTGAAGGCCCAGCCTGGACTTTACCTCAAATTCCTCATCTTCTGACTCAACAAAACAATCAGATCCTGCACAGCCAACTCAGAACCTTAAATCTGGCTGCATGGCAAATAATATAGCCACTCAGAACGCACCTCTGTCTAAGGCTGTTATGGATGTCATTTTGGAAGCCAGGAGGCCCAGCACCAGGAAATCTTATGCAGAAAAATGGAAGAGATTCTGTGGTTGGAACCAGGCACAAGGACTTGAACCACTTGTTCCAAATATTCCTCAGATTTTACAATACCTAACTGAGATGCTGGACAAAGGCCTATCCTTCTCATCAGTTAAGATCCATGCCTCTGCCATTTCAGCTCATTACAATACGGAACCTCCTATTTTCTCTCATCCACTGCTAAGACAGTACCTCAGAGGGGCAAAAAACATAAGACCCCCAAGGAGAGCACCGATACCTACATGGGACCTCAACTTTGTCTTGGAAAAGCTCACACTACCTCCTTTTGAGCCAGCCAATACAGCTGATATAAAATTCTTATCATGGAAAACTGCTCTGCTCCTAGCAATAACTTCAGCAAGAAGAGTCTCAGAGTTACAAGCTTTAATGGCAGTGGAACCTTTTATCATTTTTCATCTGGACAGGGTTTCTCTAAGGACAAACCCAACATTTATGCCAAAGGTAGTATCCAGTGTGGCTCTTAACCAAACCATTCATTTGCCAACATTTTATCCAAATCCCCAGAATAAAGGGGAGAGACTTCTGCACTCTTTGGTCATACACAGGCAGCTACGCTTCTACTTGGACAAAACAAAAGCTTTCAGAAAAACTGAGCAACTGTTTGTAGCATATGCTGCAGGATCACAAGGAAAGGTTATCTCAAAGCAGACTATTTCAAAATGGATAGGACACTGTATTCGTTTCTGCTATGCACAGCATGGCAAGTCAGTGCTTAAAAATATTAGGCCACATTCTACCAGGGCAGCAGCCATTTCAGCAGCCTTTCTCAGAGGAGTATCAACCAAGGAAATTTTGGAGGCTGCAACTTGGAGTTCAGTGCTCACTTTTACCAAGCATTATCACTTACCTCTTTACTCTAAATCCAGATCAGGCTTTGCCACTGCAGTTCTGCAGGGCCTCATAGCTACTCCTAATCCTATTTAGACCCAGCCACACTACCTCAGCTTTGGGATTCAACCCAAGTGTAATGACTGAAACAGTGAAACACGATGAACATAGTACAGTTGTGTACCTACCATAAATGTAGATGTTCGAGTGTATTCACTGTTGCAGTCCAGGTTACCCACCCTCCATCCCCCTTTCTTTGCTGGGACTTATCTGTACTTCTCTATCCTATACAACCTAAGTGGTGTATTTGCTTGTAGATGAAGCTATTGTTTTTATTTTACTGTATGTTTTTATAAACAATATGTATTGCCTACCTTCTTGGGGGCACCTGACATCTGGGGCAAGAAAAACTGAAGAAAATGGCATTGGCTGCATCTTGTATACCCCTGGCGCACTGACATCAGGGAAGAGGTGACAGCAACCGACGCCAGACCAGGACTTTGGAATTCAGGCCGACTGTGGGTAGCCTGCCAGCAGGATAACCCAAGTGTAATGACTGCAACAGTGAATACAGTCGAACATCTACATTTATGGTAGGTACACAACTGTACTTTCCTCCTTCCCAGGTAGGGAAGGGTTTTTATTTAAGGATGTTTATTATGCTAAAGAAAAAAAATGCTTGGAGACTAGTTCTGGATTTTTTCATCATAAATCTGTTTGTGATGGTGCCCAAATTCAAAATGATTTCACTTGACAACCTGTTATCTCTTCTTTCTCTTTCAAATTTCCTGGTAACACTAGACTTAAATGATGCTTATCAGACACCTATTCATCAGGACTTCAGACTTTTCTAAAGGGTTTTGTGTGTCTAGATCACATTATCAGTTCTCAGCCTAACCCTTTGGACTATTTACTGCACCAAGGCTGTTCTCATAGTGCTTAGTTCTTGTTATTTATCTCATTGTAGGCTAAAGAGTTTCCACATTTGTCCATATTTAGGCAACTTGCTTATCTTTACAGTCTTTTAAGTGCCAGGAATCTCTCTCTTGGGTGAGAGTTCTTTTACTGAAAATGGGATTCCACAAGAACATTCAAAAGTCTTTCTTGACTCCATCCAAGGTTGTGTTCATGAGATATCAACTAGACACCTCAGTTCAAAGAACTTTTTTATCACAGGAAAAAAATAGATTTGTAGCTTGAACTATTTCTAAGGCTTTCCACTCAGACTTTGGTCACTGTGAGGGAATACCTCACGATTTTAGTTCTCATGGCTTGTATGATTCTCATGATACCTCTGCCAAGACTCCATATAAAAAAGATACATTGGTGTCTGAAATCTCTTTGGTTCCCAGCACCAACACCCTTTATCTTTTCAAATCTTAGTGTTGGGATTTGTCAGAAGAGAAATCATTTGGTTGAGACAACAGATACCTTTCAGTCCAGGTCTCCCATTCTTCCTTCCTGCTCTAAAGCATTTAGTCACCACAGATGATTTGGACTTTACCTGGGGAGCAATTTCAGGAGGGATAAAAGTGCAGGGGATGTGGGACACCAAGGATAGGCTCAAGTACATAAATATCAATGAAATTCTTGCCCTGATCTAGGCATTCAACTTTCTGAACCATCTTTTGTCCCTGGGACCACTTCAAGTGGTTACAGACAATACCACTGTCATGTGGTACATTAGGAAGCAAGGGGGAACCAGGTCATATCCCCTTTGCAGACTAGCCATGGTAGGTTGAGATATCTCACTCTATAGGCATCCTGCATTCCCTTGGAGCAAAATTGTGTGGCATGCAAGCTAAGTAGGACCAGGGCAGACTCTCACAAATGCAAAATAGATTGGGGTCTTCCAAGATTTGATCCGTCTGTGGGGAGTTCAAGTAGTCCTCTTTGCCTCCTCTCTGAACAGTCAACTGACACAATTCTGTTTCAGGACTGCGTGCAAGAAGGCTTAGAAGACAGATGGATTTTCATTTCCTCAGACAGGAATGTTCTTGTTATGCTTTTCCACCATTTCTGCTAATATTCAGGGTACTTCTGAAGATTCAGACGGAATTTCCAAGATCATTGGGATGACTCTCTTTTGAGCCAGGCAACTATGGTTCGCCTTTCTTTTGGAAATGTCCAGGGGCATTTACCACAAGCTTTCTCACAGACTGGATCTACTCGGACAAAAACATGGTTGGTCTGATGTCGTTAATCTTCATTCCTTACTGATGGGTTTCTATTCTGTCCTTGGAACCAAGTTGGCCTTATAACAAGCTCGTGCCAACCAAAAAAAAACACTTGAGCTAAGCTTTTACCCACAGTGCCCTTCTCCCTGTTACCTCAGATCTCATTTGCCATGTAGTCTTAAAGACATGTCAAGCCAGCTCTCAGCTAAGCACTTCAGATTTTTTCATCTTAAAATCCTTTTTAATAATTTCCTTGTCTTATACCTTTAATGTATTTTTTTAGTTTATCGCTAACATTTACCCACTCTCTTAATGTTTTTTTGTCTACTGTCTCCTTTACCTACTAGGTAATCCTTAAGTACCATTCTCTTTGAGGAATTTTTGATACCATTGTTGGTATCCCCTTTTCTTTCTTTCTTTCTTTCTTTCTTTCTTTCTTTCTTCATATAAAAAATGATTTCCTCTGTCTTTCCTTTTTTAGAGTTTATTGTAGTTGTAGTTGTTAATCTTGTTGTCCGCCATGACGGAGAAAAAAGGAACATCAGGGTTTAAGCAATGTGACCAGTGTGGTCGCAAAATGCCAAATTCTGACACCCATGTATCCTGTGTGTATTGTCTGGGTGTCCCTTATCTTTCTGTTCAGCCTCCTTGTACTGTTTGTAAAGGGTTCAGCTCTCGAACCCTTAACAAGAGAAAGAATAAGTTGATTTTGAAGGGTCTTCTCAAGACACCCATCTCAGAGGCTATTTCTGGGTCGGAGGGCTCATCACCTCCTAATAAAGAGCACAAAAAGAGACCGCATTCGGTTCCTTCCTCACCCTCTGGTGATAAGAAGCAGGAAACGAGACAAAAGATACCCAAATTGACTTCTTCGGCCCCAGGGCCCAAACTGCCATCGTCCTTGGTACTGACTTCGGTGCTGTCTTCAAAAATTGTGACTTCGGTGCCAGCCATGGCACCAACGATGTCTGTGGCACCGACCTTACCTAAATTGGTGATCTCTACCTCTGGGCCATCTTCGCAAATTGTGACAGAAATCGACCACAGCACCAACCATGTCTAAGGCACCAAGCCTGCCTCCAGTATCTGTTCCAATACTGGACACCTTTTCCATACGTGTCTCTAGTCTCGAGACTTCAGTGCTGATACTCGGACCTGATATTCACCCATGGTGGATCCTTTCTTTGGGCAGCAGTTTAGCCCTTTCTTAGAATGGCATGACTCCCCATCGGGGATATCGACACGATCAACCAGGAGCCTCTTGGAACTGGATGTGGCGTGTCTTGTGGATCAACTGCTGACAGCTAGAGGGATTACAACACCTTCCAAAACTCCCCTCCCATTTGGAGTTTGGAGTCTATCTCTATGGACTCCAACATATTCTCTTCCTTTGACCTTTGTGCAGGGATCAAAGTCCTTGATACCGACACCTCTTTCGGTACCCATTTCTTTGGTTCCACTGGTGGAGCTCACTATGGTTCCAGAGCCAACACTTTGGTCTTCGGCTCAGTTAAAGCCAGGCCATTCTCAGGATTGTGACTGGACTGTGGGCACCATGACAACTAGTACGGTGCCAGTTTTTTCCACTGCACCATCTACTACAGTTCCGGGAGTCCTGCCAGTACCTAGTCTTCTTGGGACTCCTTCCTTGGGAGTGGGCCCATTGGAGTGGGGTGTGACCTCTGTTCAGAAGTTGTCCTTTTTGGTTCTGGGCTCCCATCCCTCTTCGGGTGAGCCAGCTTTCCAAGTGATGGAGAGCCCTTGCCTCTGCAGGCAAACCGTCTGCTTCAGAATACCAGTTATGTCCTCCCTCTGAGCCGCAGCTGACACAAGCCATCACTTTGGAATATTGAGCACAAGAGCCACAAGATAACCTACCACAAGGTGCCCCCTCTTCAGAGTCTTCTTCAGAAGCCCCTGCTGAAGAGGTACCATGCAAGAGGATGTGGATGAGGAAGCACATGGAATCCCCTGAGGAGTCCCTCGCTGAAGACATGGAGTATGATGAAGGGGAGGGGTCCCCATGGTCACCCCCCTGATGATGTCTCCTTTGGAGACATACTGGAAATCCTGAAACAATGGGGCAACTGGAAGTCCACCAACCCCTCCTCTGAGGAGTCTGTATTCTTGCAGGCTTTTTGTGCACGACCCTCTACTTCTTGGGTGACTCTGCCTGCAGACGAGCTGGTATTCATGCAGTGTGCATGGAAGAGTCCTGATACTATTGAACCAGTCCCACAGAGGCCAGGCAAAATTTTATCCCCTCCCGAGCAAAACCCACACTGGTCCAAGGGCCTCCCTGTAGATGCTATGGTGATGGTGGCAGCCATTAGGAAGGAGCTCGCTGAGGAGAGACGGACTGTCCGCCCCCCCAAACAGGGAGTCTCGGGCAGTGGACAGGTTAGGGAAGTGACCTTTGCCATTAGGTCTTTGAACTTTCTAGGCTTCAGAGAGACCTAGTCTCGGAACTCTCCAAAACCTTAGCAGGAGCAGTTTCTGACGAGGTACATGACAAAGTTGCCTCACGGCTTGCGACCCTGGAATCCATATCAAACTCCTCCATGAGGTTGATTTCTCACACTACTGAAGGAGCGGCTAGAGCGGTGGGTTCAGACGTTGTCATGAGACATCACACCTGGATGCGCCTTTGTGACTTTGTGGACCCTTTTAAGTCTTCCTTTCTTAACGCTCCAGTGGAAGCTTCTTCTCTTTTCGACCCAAAAGTGAAAAACACGTTGGCCAGGTGTGAAAAGGATAGCAAGACCCTGTCTGCCATGGGCATCTGTTTTTCCACCTCTCAATAACCCTACTGTAGAAATCAGAGGAGTGGAAAGATGTGGCACAAGAAATCTCAGGGTCCTTTCCATGACACACATGGCAAGTTTACTCCCTGGTGCAGAGGGGGTTACTCATCTGGAAGATGCCCCTACAGAGGCAGAGGGGGTTCGCTTAACCAGGGGTCCAGAGATTTTCTTTGGGCAGCCCTATCAGCGCTCCTGAAGAGTGGCCTGATTGCTTTCCTCTAGAAGTCTGGGGATGTTTCTCTCTGCACCTCCCTGCCTGGCAAACAATAACCACAGATTCTTGGGTGCAGAAGATCATAGCCAGAGGTTAATACATGCCATTCAACCTTTACCCAAGGTCATAAAGACAAATTCCCGATGTTCCACCTAGTCAAAGGGAAGCAGCAGCTCAAGAAGTACAAAAGCTGCTTCAAAAAGTCATCCAAACAGTTCCACCGGACCAAATAGGATCCAGATTCTACTCAAGATTCTTTTTAGTGCCAAAAAAGACAGGGACTGGAGACCAATTTTGGATCTCAGTATCTTAAACAAATTTGTCAAACAGGAAAAATTCTGGATGGTCACGGTTCAGTCTCTCCTTCCGTTTCTGGAGAAAGATGATTGGATGTGATCAATAGATCTTCAGGATGCATATTACCACATAAGAATGGTTAAATGCTCCAGAAGATTCCTTCGCTTCCGGCTAGGAACCAATCGCTGCTAATTCCATGCACTGCTCTTTGGACTCTGTACAGCCCCCAGAGTGTTCACCAAATGCATGGCAGTGGTAACAGCTCACTTGAGACTTCAAGGATTCCGAGTGTTTCCATATTTAGACGAGTGGCTCCTCACCACCCCCACCAAGCGTCTACTGGAGATAGCTCTAAACCACACTCTCTCACTGGCAGAATTTCTGGGAATCTCGATAAATTGGGGGAAATGCAACCTAACTCCATCTCAAACCTTGGAATTTATAGGAACAATTTTCAATACTAAAGCTTGTTTGGTCTCTCTCACAGATTACAAAGGATAAGATCCTAGCTCTGGGTGATCCACTGTCAAAACCAAGTCTCAGCTCAGGTGGTTCTTCAACTCCTGGGCTCGATGGTAGAATCAGTTACAATAGTTCCTTTAGAAAGACTACACATGCGACTTCTCCAGTGGCTCCTACTGATGCAGTGGTATCCCTTGCACCATCCTACCTCTTTTCAAATCTGCATAACACAACGGTGCAAACAAGATTTAATGTGGTGGATGAAGCCAGACGAGGAATTATGGAGTCGCCCCTTCTCCCGTCTTCAACCTAGGGCCACAGTGACCATGGACCCTTCCCTGGGGGGGGGCTTTTCCAGGGGAAGACGGTCCAAGGCACTTGGTCAGACATAAAGGCCAATCTGCATATCGATGTCCTAGAACTGAGGGCAGTGCTTCTGGCGTTGCAAGCATTTCAATCTGCCCTTCTACTGGGGACAGTTGCTGTACAGTCCAACAATATGTCAGTAGTCTGGTACATCAACAAACAAGGAGAAACCAAGTCCTATCTGTTATGTCGAAAGGCCATGAGAACTTGGCAATGGGCAACAGATTACAACCGCTTTCTGATAGCAATGCATATTCCTGGGATTTCCAACGTGATTGCAGACAAGCTGAGCAGATGTATCCTACTACCTCATGAGTGGTCCCTCAATTCAGTTGTGGTGGCAAAGACCCAGCCCTGCTGCGATCTTTTTGCCTCCCCAGCAAATCACAAATGCAGCAACTACTTTGCCCTAATCCCCCCCAGAGGGGGAATCCCCAAGGGATGCTTTGATACATGATTGGCCCACGGGACTTCTATATGCCTTTCCTCCCTCCCTCCTGATTCCCTTGTTTCTAAAGAAGGCCCTTCATCTGAGAAGCAAAGTAATCTTCATTGCCCCTTACTGGCCATGATAAATTTGTTTTCCCTTCCTTTGGCCTCACGTAGTACACCAACTCTAGATTCTGGATCCAACTCTGGAATTGATCTCACATCAGCAATTGTTGACTCACCCCAACCTTCCCAGTCTCAAGCTGACAGCTTGGTTTCTCCTCTTCCGGTAATAGCCAGGCAGAGTAACCGTACCTCCCCAGTATGTCATATCCTTTTGGCTTCACATAAACCTTCCACCAGGAAAATCTATCTCAGCAAGTGGAAGAGATTCCTAATTTGGTCCCGACAAAGAAAACTGGTCCCTTGCTCAGCTCCTGTTAGTGTGGTTTTAGATTATTTGACAGATCTTCTCCAGTCAGAAGTGGCAGCCTCCACCATTCAAGTCCATTTAGCTGCCATCTCAGACTTCCATAATGGATTCCAAGACTCATCCTTAATCTTCCATCACCTCTGTAAAACCTTTTTAAAAGGGGTCTTGCACATCAGATCACCCTTCAAAGAAAGAATTGACCCTTGGATATTAACACTAGCACTACTATCCCTGACACAACCACCTTTTGAACCTCCAAACACTTGCGATATGAAGTTCTTATCCTGGAAGTCACTTTTTTTAGTAGCCTTCACCTCAGCAAGATGCATATCTGAGCTTCAGACTTTATGCATTAAGTGCCCTTACATGGTCTTTCATATGGACAGAGTATCACTCCAGACTAACCCCTCCCTTCGTCCAAATGTTATTTCAGAATTGACAGTTAACCAGGCAATTGACCTACCAGTCTTTTTTCCTAACTACTCAAATAAAGGGGAATACTGCCTTCATTTGATAGATGTATATAGACAATTACGATTTTATCTGCATAGAACAAAATCAGTACGGAAATCAGACCAGTTGTTTGTTTCCTTCTCGGGCCTGAAATTGGGTGACCCTGTCTATAAAGTGACTTTATCGAAAGGGGTTGAGAAACTGCATATTCTTCATCTACCAACATAATAAAATTCCTCTGCCGAGCAAGGTCAAGCACACTCAACCAGGTCAATGGCGACTTCTGTTGCTTTTCATTCAAGGCTTCAATGGATGATATCTGTGCAGCTGCAACCTGTTCTACCCCTCATACCTTTATTACTCATTACAAATTGGATCTGCTCTCCAGGGGAAGAGCATCCTTTGGTTCAATAGTACTCAGGAACATTCTTCTGTAAGGGCCTCCCAGGACATAAAGTAGCTATGGACTCTGTCCCATCAGTAAGGAATGAATGAAGATTAACAACATCAGATAAAGAAGTTATGCTGTTACCATAATGTTCCATCTGTGTTGTTCGTCTTCATTCATTCGTTACATCCCACCCACCTTTCCCCCTCCAGATGCTCCTGGAGGATCGGATTGGGTCCTAATTCTGCATTAGGGTTTCTGCTCAGAAAAAGCCTATGCTTTTCTTATCACGGGCAAACTCAATCTGAGGTAACAGGGAAAAGGGCACTGTGGGTAAAAGCTTAGCTCGAGAGTTTTTTTTTGGCTGGCACGAGCTTGTTATAAGGCGGACTGGGTTCTGAGGATGGAACCGACACCGATCAGTAATGAATGAATGAGTTGAACAACACAGATGGAACGTTATGGTAAGAACATAACTTCTTTTTTCATACACTCCAACATCAATCAGCTTGAATTAATTGCTTGGATGATAGAATATTAATTCCCTTTAGGCACCTGTTTACAGAGGAAGTGCAGCCAGTAGTAATGAAGGCAAGAAAGTCTGCTACTAGAAAATAATATATTAGTAAATGGAAAAGGTTTTATAGTTGGTGCCAACAACATAAGCATCACCCATTGAGGGCTGGTTGTTCTCTGGCTTTACAATATGTATGTGGTGTACTATCCTATGGCCTTTTTATTCCTCTTCCAAGGTTCATTTATTGCCTATTTCAGAATGCTTGCCCATGTATCTTTGATTTGCAATGCTTCATGTCAAAGTATTTTTGAAGTGGGGGGGGGGGTGCATAAGAGGCCTCCAAAAAAACCTTGGGATCTTAATTTTGTGTTAGGGAAGCTAACACTTGTTCCGTTTGAACTAGCTAACCTGACTGAATTGAGGAGCAATCTCCTGTATAGCTACTGTTGGTCCACACAGCAAGGCTGGCCTTGCACTTGGGCCCAGTGCAAGAAGAAATATATTGCAGCCAAGGGCATGTGGGAAGCCACCTAGGGAATGACAGTTAGTCCTTTTCCTCCCTCCTCTTGGCAAAGGGTTGTCAGGGAAGCTTTGCAATGTCAACAAATTCTGCCTTCTATGTCCCTGTTGCATTCAGTGGTGTACAGTGCTGTGTTGCTATTAATTAAGCTGCAGTATGCAAAGCCTGCTGCCCCCAGTGACCATCTCACAGACAATATCACGTTTCCTTAGGTTTACCTGACGTTGATGCTTCTCCCAACTTTGGCTCTTAGTGTTGTTGCTGGCGCAGATGCAGTACTTGCCCCATATATGAAAAGCCTGCTACTGATCTTAGCCATTCCAAACAACTTGATGTCAGTCCTCACCCTTATCCTCCAGAATGACAATGGCACATGCTGTCCTGGGTATCCATGGTGCAGGCATCCTATTTTATACCTCAGGTAAAATGGACAGGGAAAACTTAACAGTCATATTACTAATTTCCTGTGCATCAAATCTGTTATAGGCACAGGTGAAAATAACTACTCAAAAACACTGCATCACAAATAAATTAATGGGCAGATTTGTAGCACTCCTGCATCCAAATAGGCTTTGTGCCTCTACTCTAAATGGGGAAAAATTAACTAGTTCCTAAAATTAAAACTTGATTCAAATAATACATAAAAGACCATTGTAATATAGGGTACATTGATTAGGCTCTGAAATCAAGGGGAAAAATAACATTCCCTTTGTGAGGGTCATATGTTAGAACCTAGTTGTAACAAGCTTTTTATAGCGAAATTCTTATGGTTGAATCATACTGTTATAAATAAGTGAACCTTTCTATCATCATGGAACTTCGTGGAAAAATCAACATCACATTTGGAAGGAGTATGATTTTGCATCCCTAAGTTAAACGTTCTGATAGCTTAGTATATATTTATCACTAATGGCCAAAAATATGAGCATTTTCAGATCTGTTCCCAGAATACTATGTGTTTTTGGTTATTTTTGTTTGTTTTGCTCTTATTATTTAAAAGCCTACATCTCCAAAAATGATTGGTGGTTATTTTTGACATTTATTATTTAAAAGCCTGCATCTCCAAAAATGATTGGTGGTTATTTTTGACATTTACAGGGACTGTTACTGGCATATATAAAATAGCATTGTATCAATAAAACACCATTGTAAAGAATCCCTGCCCTCAAAGACAAAAGGGTAGCTGCATCTTCAATTTTAATGAAAAGAAAAATGTTTAAATGGCATTATTATATGGCTTGATACATATAAAAAAAAGATCCCTTTTTATAGAAAAAAACATTCTGCTTTTATGTATGAAATCAAACCAAAATTATATATTTATGTTTCTGATATGTTTTATTTTACTCTGAATAGACCTGAACGCTACACATTTGGTTTTAAATTAATATTTTGTAAATGTTGCACTCTGTAAATTTATTCAGGCAACCCTGACCTAAACTCCACACCAACTCTGTAAATTTATACAAGCAATCCTGACCTAAACTCCACACCGACATCAAATGGCAATCTGCCTATTTCTTTAAGATATTCTTTTAAGACTTTCAGGACAAAACCCCTTAATAATCTCACTTCCAGTTTGTTTACCACAACCTACTATCTTCTAGTGAAAATAGACACCAGAATCTTAGATATGTGCATACTGCTCAGAGCATATAAATCTGCATATTTTGCTACAACATAAAAAAAGTTATTGTTTTCCAGAAAAAAAATAGCATTATTTTTCGTTTGCATTTTATAAGAATACACCAATAGTATTCATGTACATATAACATGTATATCAGATTGAAAAATACAAAATATACATTACTTTTATGGAAACTAATAGCAAAACCATAGCATCCAAATAGATATACAAGACTATTGGTACTTAAAAACAATAGACTGTTTCTCTGTAACTGCAAGAAGGTTTGTAGCAGGTTTCTCAGGATAATGTATCATAATCCCTGACTACAAAATGCAATTAGATAGTTCCAGCTTTAAAGACACAAACATAACTTTATGTTCTTATAATCAGTTTTGGTGTTTGTGTCTTAACTGGAGAATATAAATGCAACTCTAGTGACAAAACATTTGTATTCAAGAGAACTAAATGTAATTTTACTTATGTGGTGACAACTCAATAAATAGGTATTTTAGGCCGTTATTGTGCTCAGCATTCCAAGAAGTACTTCACTACAACACCCACAATGAAAACAGAGTCATGCAAAATGTCAGACCCGCAATAAAGATATATGAACTAAAGCTTGTCTTTGAAAGGCTCTATTTCTGTCCCCATTTGAGATTTCTTTATGGCACTTTCAGATAACAGCAGCATGATATTAAGCTATAAAACACAATTAATACTCCTGTTTTAACTCGGTGCTTCCAGTGTAATACACCTCAGTTCTGCCCCATAACCTTAGCCACTCCAGATCATGGCATTGCAGATATGGTATGGTACAACTGAAAAAAAATACATAATCTTTTCTGGTGTAACAGTTTATTTTTAATTCTGATATATTAACAACTCAATGGAGAAATGTTTGGGTCTGTTATTGTACTTGGTGTGCTGAACAAGAGTTCACCATAGCATCAAATTTCAAGTGGTATATCTCTGTCACTTTTTGGTTTCATTATAACATTTTCAGTTAATAACAAGAAGGTTCTCGGCTACAAAATGCTCCTAAGATTGCAGTTTTAACCTCAAACTTTCCAGTGTAGCACATCTGTGAATTTTGACACCACAGTTTTAATTGCTTGTAACCCTTGCCTTGTTGCCACAGCATAGTCCTACTGAAACAAAGACAAAATATAGAGGATGCTTACTTCTCATATTTTGTCAACTCCAAAATAAGTATTATTTATTGTACTTAGTATACTGAGCACAAATTCACCACTACACCCAAAATGGAAAATGGGTATAATGCAGTGTGATCTTGCAAGTCATGTCTTTGAAAGGTTACATCTATGCTCCATTTATTGCAAATCTTTCAGGAACAACAACAGAGCGCACCTAAGACTGCAATTCTAACCTTAGAGCTTTCAGTGCAGTGCAACTCTGAGTTTGACCCAACAGCTTTAGCTTCTTGAAAGTATAACACTGTAGCCACATCGTGTTCCAGATGAAAAGATGTGTATTTTTATGATGAAATATAGAGGCATTTTACATCTGAAATACTGACAACTCAATAAAAAAGTATTTTATTCTATAACAGTGTGCAGTCTACTGAACAATAGTTTACCACAGCACTCAAAATGAAACCAGAATATAATGCAAAATGTTAAATTGTGGCATTAGAAGCAAATGTACAAAAGCTACTGGGGCCTATCTATCAAAGCCTATATCTCTGCCCCCATTTGATAATTTAACTCAAAACTTTCAAATAATAACTTCAGGGTATTCAGCTGCAAAACACATCTGTGACTGCAGTTCTAACTACAGAACTAGTGCAGCATACCCCTGAATTTGACTGTAGAGCATCAGTCTTCTGAAAGCAGAGAACCATAACCACAGAATGAATGCTACAACAGAAAAATAAAACATTCTGGTGAAATATATGGAGCTTTTCCTTCTGACAGAATAAGAACTTAGTATGTATATTCTGGACATTAGTTTTGGCCTGCCTTTTGTGCAGAGATCAAATAGCCCCCAGGTAGAACACCAGCATAATATCGAACTGTGACAACAAAAGCTCTCTGAAATGCTAGATTTACTACCTGTACTTAAGAGCTTAGTGAGACCAGCTATGTTATATGGGCTGGAGACAGTGGCACTGACAAAAAGGCAGGAGCCAGACTGGATGTGGCAGAGTTAAAGATGTTAAGATTTGCACTGGGTGTGACGAGGGTAGACAGGATTAGGAAGAAGTATATTAGAGGGTCAGCCCAGGTTGGATGGTTTGGAGACAAAGCCAGAGAGGTGAGATTGCGTTGGTTTGGACATGTGCTGAGGAGGGATGCTGGGTATATTGGGAAAAGGAGGCTAAGGATGAAGTTGCCAGGTAAGAGGAAAAGAGGAAGGCCTAAGATAAGGTTTATAGATGTGGTGAGAGAGGACATGCAGGTGGTTGATGTGACAGAGCAAGTTGCAGAGGACAGGAAGAAATGGAAACAGATGATCTGCTGTGGTGATCCCTAATGGGAACAGCTGAAAGAAAAAGAAGACTTAAGAGACCACATTTCAGTTCCCGAAAGGCAGTTTAGAATAAAACATTCAGGGGCCTCTAATAAGTTGTTTGGGTCAAAAACACATGCATACTGTCCCAGCGGAATATGCCCCTTTGGAGAGGGTACACTAGCTTTTACTGAGAAAGAATCACACAACTATATTGGCCATTTGCTCTTTGACAGATACTGTCCCCCCAGCAAACCGTATTAGTAATCATTTCAAAGTGATAATGTCATCACCCTTTGTTTTCTATACAACCTGCCCTTGACCCAAGCAAACAGATAGCCATTGCTGATTATCACCTGTTATGGCTGATTTGTCAAAAATGGTGAAATGATAGCCACAGTAATGTATATGTACTTACTGCTACAGAACACCCTACCTTCCTGATGATTACTATAGAAATTATATAAAAAAATGCAAGTGTATGGTACCATGAACAGTGACAACAGCACACACACACTACCCAAGCATCTATTTAGTTCCAGTTGAAACAGTGAAAAAATATGGTCACAGTACATGTAGCTCACATTGAAGCTTTCAGATACTGTAGTCTGTCCCTCCCCAACCCCGTACCCAATCACAGTAGTGATCATTGCTTTCAGCCAAAGATTTCTCCCTAAACAGTTAACCACTAGATGATCACCAAAACATGGTAAAAAAATAGCCCTGGAAATGTATTTTCAAACTGTCACTACATTAAAACTCCCAATGTCGAGTGCTGAAAAAGTAGAAAAAAGTCTATTCTGGTGTGGTACTATCTATCACAATCCACAGTACTAACTGATCTCCAGTCAGAACATAAAATAAAATTTGTACAGGCATGCGAAGGCTGTTCCTGAAGATTCTGACATTTGCACTTCCCAATAGTCTGTAGTCATACGATTAGAGATTGCTAGTCAAACACCTGCAGTCGGTTGTCCATGCTTAGACTGTTTGCTAACCTTGTTCTATTACTATACTTGTGGAATATAAGTTGTAATGGCATAATCATAAATAGCGTAACACTGCAAGTCTGGGTTAAAGTTTACTTTGATTTTAATGGGAAGTGATATAGTAATTATTTTTCTAGTAAAGTTATTGTACTAGCCAAATAGCTACCTCACAAATATGCTGCAAAAGTGAATTATTTTTCTTATTCATGCTGATCTTAAAATAAGGAAAAAAAATAAGCACTAAAACAAAGAGTGCAGTGCCATAATAGTCCTTAATCTGCAGGACAGACAGCAACATTGTCACGAGTGCCAAGGGGCAGTAAAATCAACATGTAAGAACTGTATTAATTGTACTTCACCAATGCACTAGCAAAAAGAAAAAAAAATCATTCAGAATTAACATTCAGCAACCTGATCTTTATTGTCTGACCAACACTACTTTGTGATATATAATAGTGACAAAAATGTGAAAATATAAGCAATTGGAATCATAGGATCATAGGAGGTTACTAGGCTAATGGCCCTGGAGCCCATACAAGCCTAGCCAAGAGTTTATCCCCAAAAAGAAACCTCAGTCAGCACCTGTCACCCCTGTCAATGAGGGACACCCCTGAGACAAATTTGTGGTTTCCCATCCACTTATTGAGGCTGCTCTTGAAGAGGATCAGCAAGGTACTGTGTTTAATGTGTATGGGAAGTCTATTTCAGAGATTGGGCAGCCTCTGGAAGACAAACCTGTCTCTCCAGCAGGTTTTCTTGATTTTGCATAGTAGATTCAGGCCTTTCTAGTGGGTAATGCATGAGGAGTTAGACTTATGGTTATGGAGCATCTCTAGTAGGGCAGGGTTTGAGATTGCCTTGTAGGTGAGACACAGATCACCTCTGAGCATTCTGTACAATACCAAGTAGAGTGATAGTGATTGAGCCTGTCTGCATAGGACAGGTGATGGAGGCCATGGATTTTCTGTGAGGTATTTCTGTAGCTTTTTCAGTTGGTGCAGATATTTGGAGAGGTACATACCAAATGGGGTGTCATACTCAATTATTGGTATAACGAGAGAGGAGTATAGAGAGGTAATAACCTCCTTTTTTCTGGATGCAATCCCTTTACTCATGAGATGAACCAAGTAAAAGGCTTTTCTAACCACTGTCGCTACATGATGGTTGAATGTGAGATTGTTGTCAACCTGAGTAGCCAGCTCTCTCAGCACAGGTTGTGTGCTTAGGGGGTTGCCGTTTATGTGGTAATCAGTAGGGGCCATGTTTTTGCTGAATGGTATGGTGATGCATTTTTTTGCGTTTAACTTGAGGCCATGACCAGTCATTAGTTGCTGTGAGACCCTCTTGCAGTATGTTAACATCATTTGGGGTGTCAATGACAGCACACAACTTACAGTCATCCGCACACTTGGTCAGCCACAGGCTTTTCGTCTTTGCCTGGACCTCTGAGAAGTAGATGCCATACAGTAGGTGGGGAACTCCACTAGTGACAGGTCTGCTATTGGAGGTGGAGGTGCCTCTGGGCATCATTCCGTCAAGGATAAAAGAAAGTATGTTTATTAAAAACATTGTAAAAATTACATTTGTTAAATAACTCTAGGCGTTTAACGTACACCCCCTAGCCAGGACAGCCAGCAGCCAAAACCTTCTCTTCTCCCAGCTTCCATACCTTTCCCCTCTTACAGCCTCTGCATATTCCTCCTGTTTTTCCCTCCTTTTACCTCTAAACCTGCTAGCCCTGTGTGTAGCCACAGTTGTAATATATCCTTTGCCCACTAGGCGGCACCCTCTTCCCAGGTCTAATCTCCTTGTATAACTATCTTACTAACTTAATTTATAACTTTCAGGTACCCAGTTTTAGTATACTTTTCTATCTTCCGGTTACACTCTACTCTACTATTATTTATTGTACGTTTCTAAAGTACCCTACCCATTATCTCCCCTTAAAACTTACATTAGCAGTCAGAACTCCACTGATTGTCTTCACAGACCTTAGTCCTTCACTGGCTCTACCCGCTCCGTTTGCCCTGCGGGCTCACTCTGCCCCCAATTCCCACCAGTCCCCAGTACATCCATATTTAAACACCCTAGCCACACCAGCAATCACATGCTCTAAGTCATTAAAGTGATATATCCTACATCGCAATAGTCAGTAACATATAACTCAAACGGTACCTAGTACTATACATTATCCTATATATTACACTCCCATTATGTCACCTACATCCAACCCATCACACCTTAAGTCCCTACTCTTACTCTCACTTGTATCGTTTCTATCCATTCCTTAACTACTTACATTTTATGAGCATCTTAACAGCCTAAGATTCCATTGCCCCATGAGGCAAACCTCTACGCCAACACTTATATAGACACACATAGCCAAACAAACATACTGAACTCACCTAACTACTTACCAGCTAAATATCATAGACTGACTCACATTAAATAATATAGTTCAAAAGCTAGAAAATTCCAGAACCTAATATGTAAACTACTAAAACTTACATTGAGAATTCAGGTTCACTCCTTAATAGATGGTGATATCCACTCAAATCTTGGCCCATACTCTACCACAGCTACAGAGCCCAACACTCCAACTTCTACCAACACACAATTACTCACCAGACCCTCTAACTCACTCCTAATAGCCCATCTTAATATTCAGAGCATAAATTATAAAGTTGCCCACATACCTGCCCTCATTCACGAACATTCATTTGACATCCTATGTCTCACTGAAACATGGCTCAAGGCATCAACACAAGACAGTGAGGTTATTCCACCAGGATACAATATCTTGAGACTAGACTGCAAAGCTAAGAAGAGTGGGGGAGTAGCTATCCTATATAAATCTGAAGTAAAAGGGACCTCTATAGATGCTAAACCACCATTAACTAGTAATGCAGAAATTCTCTTATCCAAGATTCAACTTAACAAATGTAAATCTATCTTTATCATCTGTATTTACCTTCCCCCAGGTAATAACACTAACACCCTAGAGGATATTCTTAGTTGGCTTTCCACTACTTACCCACAAGAAACCATAGTACTTGGTGACTTTAATATCAACTGGAAGAGCTGTACCTCTGAACAGCCTTCTACTCACATTAACCTACACACCTTCACTCAAACCATCACATCCTCCACAAGGACCAATAAACTTAACAAAGAAAGCACTTTGGATTGGATTCTCATAGTCACCACCAAAATTACAAAGTAGGAACCATCCATGAAGATATGAGTGACCACTCACTCATCTTCTTAATAAGATATAAAAGTGACATTCAAAACCCAACCACCTACAGGACAATAAGAACCAACAAAGATTTTAACCCTGACCACTTTCAAAAAGAACTCAAGGCATGTGACTGGTCACCCCTGAAATATTTACCATTGGAAGAAGCAGTAAAATACTTTAATTCTAAATTTTTAGCTATTCTAGATTACCATGCACCAACACGCACAATTAGAACTAGGACAAAACTAGCCCCTTGGCTCACTAAAGCCACCAAACAAAAAATCCTCCTTAGAAATAAACTCTGGGCCAACTGGCATACTACTAAAAGCCCTGCTGATCAATTAAAGTTTAGACAGCTAAGAAATGAAACAAAAAAAAGCCATATTGTTAGACAAACAAAACTTCTCCTTTCAGCTCCAACAAACCCACCAAAACAAACCACAAAAATTCTGGTCAGGCATCAATAAATGCCTACACCCAGGCCATTCAGTCAAGCCCACCCCTTTAGGATCAGACCACAATAGTCCCAAACAAATAGCCAATACCTTTAACACATTCTTCACAGAGACCATTCAATCTCTAGCCAATCAGCTATCCTCTAACACATCATCTTCATCCACCTCCATCTGTAACCCATCCTCATCATTTCACTTTCAACCTGTTCCTACATCCCTTGTCTGTACACTTATTCAAAAACTTAAACCTACCACCCTCTCTGCAGACCTACTCCCTGCAGAATACCTGCAAAAGCCATAGCTTACCCCATATCCATCCTGATTAACAGAACCATTACTGAAGGAACTATCCCAACACTCTGGAAATTTTCACATATAATCCCCCTGCATAAAGGAGGTAACTAATGATTTATCAAACTATCAACCCATAGCCATATTATCTCCACTGGCAAAAATCATGGAGAAATGCATTCATAAACAACTGTTAAACTACCTATTAGAAAACAACTTACTAGCTAACTGTCAACATGGTTTCAGGCCATTTCATAGCACCACCTCTGCTCTACTATCCTTCTCGGATTGTATTAATAAAAATCGCAATAATGACACTCTATCCTCTGCACTCTTTATCGATCTGTCAAAAGCATTTGATATGGTTCACCACACCGTACTCATAAACATACTCAAAAACCTGTCACTAGACACTATGGCTATACAATGGTTCTAATCCTACTTGAACAACAGGCAGCAGGTTGTTCTATGGGAAAATAACTTATCTTCCCACCTCCCAATTGCCCTTGGTGTCCCACAAGGCTCCATATTAGGTCCTCTTCTATTTTTTATTTTTATAAATGACCTGCATTCTGCAATACCTCAAGCTACCTGTATCCAATACGCATTCCACATTAATATGCTCTGTTACTTCTCCAGCAAACCTACAGTACCTAACCCAAAACATGTTTAATACAGTCAAAAAATGGCTACTGCACTGATGTCTCATCTTGAACCCCAAAAAAAACAAAACTGCTACTTTTCACTCCCACCCGTAGGGCCCCCCTCTTAATTTTAATGTTACATCAACCAATGGTACTATTATATCTTTTGATACTGATACTAAACTACTTGGGGTACTAATAGATAGCAACCTTACCTATGATTCCCTTATTAACACTACTATAAAAACAGTCAACAAAAAAATGGATTCCCTCTACAGGATCAAACCCTTTCTGACCCCACTAGCCAGGACCACTATTGCCCCTACCTACTTAATCTCTACCCGTCTTTATGCCACCCCTATATATACTAAACTAAGTAAAAGCAACTTGAACAAGCTGGCTATGTCCTACAACAATATTGCCAGATTTGCAACAGGGTCTGCCTACAGAACCCATCATTGTAACAATCTTCAACAACTAGGATAGTTAGAGTTGCCAAATCTACTGCTATTCAACCAACTAACAGTTGCCCAAAAATCCTATATCAACCTACTAACACACCTATACTTACAAACCTTATCACCCCCTATAATAACCTCAAGACCCTATGCTCATCAAATAAACTACTGGTACAAATAAGTAAAACTAACAATTTGGCTGGTGATTCTCTGTTCTCTAACACTGTTGGTAAAACCTGGAATTCCCTCCCCAGTGACCTAACCTCCCTTTCCTCAATAAACCTATTTAAATGCAAACTGAAGCCATACTTTAAATCACAGTGGTTATGCCACTGTCCTAACCCTGATTTAACTACCTTACTTATCTTTGGTTATTAATCTCCATACCTGTACAAGCTAGTTACTTTCATGTGAACAATAAAGAGACTGTGAGTTAACTGTTTAAAGTGTTATTAGAGATTTCTTTGTATGTCTAACCGTAGCTGACAAGTACTAAGATTGTGTAAGCAGAATCACAAGGAACGGCAAAAATCTGTTTTGTACATGTATTTGTAAAATGTCATTTACGGTAAATATTACTGTGTGTTGTGGAGCTTTTCTCCCTGGGCCTCCACTGAAAATGGACATATATCCACTTGGACTAGCCCAGTCAAATGTAAAATAAATAAATAAATTTTGACCTTGAGGGTCCTGTTGGTGAGCCAGATGGCCACCCACCTGATGAGATAGGGATTTACTCCAACTTGTGTTAGCTTTTTGATGATGCCCAAGTGATTGTGTGTGTCAAAAGCCTTGGCCAAGTTAAGGTAAGCTGTATGTGCTGACTTTTTCTCTTTCAGGGCCTTGGTGACAGTCTCAAAGAAGTCAGCTAGGTTCAACAGGCAAGATCTGCCCTTGGCGATTCCGAACTGGATGGGGTCTAGTGCTTGGAGATCGCCTATGTCCTTGTTTATGAGATTGCTCCATGACTTTACAGATCAGACTTGACAAGCTAATGGGGCAATAGTTTTCAGGGTCAGTAGTGGCACCACCTTTGTGCAAGGGGATGACAATGGCGGTTCTCCACTCTGCCGGAATAAAGCCTGTACTTAGGCTGTGGTTGAATCGGGTGCTCAATGGCGAAGATAGTTCTTGCTGGAGATGGTGCAGAATGCAGCCTGGGATACTATCAGGTTCCATGGAAGCTGTGCTCTTCGCCTTGAATAAGGCCTTTAACACTTGATCTATGGAGATGTGAGGTGCAGGACAAGTATCAGGGATGTTGAAAAGCCCTTTTGGGGGGGGGGGCGAGGGGTTGAAGTTTGTGCTGAACCTATCTGCTAGCAGGTTGGCTAAGTCAACAGGATCAGTGTAGGTGATACTGTTAAGTACTAATTTGGAACAAACCTGGGCTTTGCCATGGAGGTTCCTGACGTAACTGAAGAAGGCTTTGTGGTTTCCCTTTGTTTTGGAGGCTAGTTTCAATTCATAATTGGTTTGGAGGTTTTCACTAGTGATCTAATTTGCTTACTGAGGCTAAGGAGGGAGTTTTTCCAATTTGGAATTTGTTCCTTTTTACCCTTGGAAAACAGTTTTCTCCTTTTGTTGTAAAGCCTGTTGATAGAGAATGTCCACCAGACAGGTTTGTGTTTCCTTGAGGAGAAGGTTTTAGTTCTGTTGGGTATGGCTGAGTCCATGCAGTTGTATAGGTGCTTCTATACTGCATTGGTATACTGTTCAGCATAGTTGTTTGCATTCTGTGAGGGGGATAGTGGTGTGTAGCTAAGGATACCCTCCCTTAGGAGGTGGTAGTCAGCTTTTCAGAAGTTTTTTTTGCTTGATTATGGCTGGGGGGGGGTGAGGGGATAGAAACTTTGAATGAGACAGACCGATGATCTAATATCACCAGTGAAGAACATACTATGGGAGTGGTGCAGCAGTCGCCCATGTTGGTGTGAACCAAGTCCAGAATGTTATATCCCCTTGTGGGGGATGAGACGAGCTGGTCTAGTGCATTAGAAATGATGAAGTCAAGGAATTGTTGGGTGAGTGCATTAGTGCAAGAATAGTTCACCAAGTCTGTGGTGGGGTAGTTGAAGTCACCAAGGATCATGGTATTGGGGGTACCTTGATGGAGTCAAGTAGGTCCATGTAGGAGGAGTGGGTTTCCTGAGTCATGGAGGGGGGTCTATAGCTGGCTATAACTTGGATGGGTGTCTTGCAAACTGTCAGTTGCACCTGGAGTAGTTCCAGTGCGTCATGCTGGCAAACCAGTGTGGAGGTGTGCTTGTCCTAAATGAAGATAGAGACTCCACCACACTTAGTATTCCTGACCTCATTTTGGGGACGGAATGTGTGGGATGAGATATAGCCTGGTAATGCAGAGGTGCTCTCTGCAGCCCTCAACCAAGTTTCCGTGATTGCACAGACATCGGCATTTTCCAGTGCAATGAGAACCTCCAGTGAGCGCATTTTCAGGTTAAGGTTCCTAGCATTAAGTAACATAACCTTCAGTTTGCTTTTTGGTGGATCTTTTATGTTGGAAGATTCGTCTTTGGGAAATTGCCTAAAAAAGGCACAATGGGGGAGGCAAGAGCCTTGGCCAGGATCTGGAATCCCAGTGGTGACAGGTGGAGGTCATCTTTGGCAGAGTATCGAGGACTGTCAACCATGCCATCCCAGGCAGACAGATACTGGCTCCCTTTGGAATGACACCAGAACTAAGCCAATTGTTGACGTCAATTATTTTGTGTTGGTATTGTGGTATCATTCTTGGTTAAGATAGGATGCTGCTTAGGGCTAGGGTCATACCTGCCTGGGACACGTACTCTGAGAGCTCATTCATGTCTCTCTTCATATAGTCCAGAGACGTACATCTCAAGTTATTCACACCAACATGGACAATGACAGACTCATACTTGTACTTGTTGTGGAGAGACTTAAGTGCATGCATGATGTGGCGGATTCTGACACCAGACAGACAACTGACCATGACCTTCTTATCGAGCTTGGTGAGGGGGTCATCATTGTGTCTCACAATTGAGTTGTCAGTGACTAGTATGGTTTATTGTTATGCCTTGTGGGCTGTGTTAGTCTATTGTTTTGCCTTATGGGCTGTGTTTGTGAGACACTGGTGTATTGTCTGCTGTGTGTGATGTGTTTAGTGACTGTGGCATGAGAGAGTATGGATTCCAGGTTACTGATGTAGATGCATTTCTCACAAGTAGAAGAATTATGTGCTAGGAGAAGATGGCTGTCGTAAACATGGGGCAGTTGTTACACTGCCTCAGTATGCCCATGTCGACCAGGCTGGCAGGAGTAACTGATGGGAATTGTCCAGACATAGTGTTCCCAATACTTGGGTGGACTTATGGAGAGAGGGTTTTGATAAGGGTAAGTCCACAAGACTATAGACCACCAAAACCTTCTTAAATGTAAAATAACTGGCCTGAAGCACAAGTGCTAAAACCAAAACTAAGATGCTTAGAATAACACACAAATTTAATCAGGCCACTAACAAGAAGTAATAAATGCAGCAGAATAAAAGCACTTCAACACTTAAGAGCACGCAGAAAAAATAAGGTAGTAAAGTAGGAAGAATACAATTACAATAAAAGCATCTACATAAAGTGTAATTTTTTTTCTTTTACTTTATATTACACATTTACAGATATAATTTGGTGCACTGGTTAGAAGCAATGCATTATAAAGAAGAGGAACATTCACTTTATTTTACATGTTTGCAACACCATATGATGCACCGTATAATGGAAAAGCAACAAGCAGCATCATGGTCTTGACTAAGAAGCACTATTTTGTCTGTGCTGTACTGCCATTCTACTCCAAAACTCCGTAAGATAAATGATATTACTAAGGCTGCTAGGTATCGTATGAGGAAATATGCTTTCCTCTTTGACTAGTATTGCAGTGATGCTATTGGTCACTTTCAAAGCTAACACTGACATCAGCAAAACCGACTGCAGTAGAGTGCCCTCAGATGGCTCACAGCTGTGGTGGCGGTGGGGAGGCAAGTGTCTCATCCCAGAGAAGCCTATCTGCAGAGAAGTGAATGTGTGGGTGCTTTGGCTGACCCCAGACCCATTGGATAGTGGGTGTTTGCAGGCTTCAGCTTCCATTTTTTTTTTTAAATAGGGCAGGGGATGGAGCAGACGTCATTGTGAAGCTGCGATATTTCAAGTCCAGTTCGGCTAAAAGGACCTGGTTCATTGGAGCATTTTATGAATAGCAGTTCTTTAAGTAAGCATCATCTGCAAGGAGTTCTATTTTAACTGTTTTCAGTGGGACAGAAGAGTTTATGGATTTTTGTCTCTCTGTTTTTATAGTCCATCCTTTCTTCAAAGAAATATCTTCATACCCAGTCATCTGAGCATGACTAAAGTCTCATCTTCTGAAACTTTCTAAATACCAATGTTATGTTTAAAGGGCAATACAGTTTACAAAAGATCTGTAATTGTCCTTTTAAGGGCAGGATTTTGAAAAGGTTAAATTGTCTCTGGACTTGTGGATTGGTGTGCTAGTTTGTATAGGAGAGGGGGAGAAAGGACATGGATTACAGCTGTGGCTACAGCTTGCTAGAAACAAGTTTTCTTCAGAAAGTTAAGTTGAAATGCAGAATTGAAATTAAGTTGAAAGCACTGGACTTTAGTTTAGAAAGGATGGTCCTAGCGCGCGCACATGTGTGTTTGTGTGTGTGCGCGTCTGTGTGTAGGGGGGTGTAGATGTGAAGTTTGTGTTTTCTGTTATAGGTTTAGCTTATGCTTCACTTTTCATTTTGAAAGATGGCATTTATGTGTATGCATGTGGGGGATGGATAATGGTGATAATGGTAATATGAAGTGTGTGCTCCTTACTGTTTGTTTCGAGCTTTTTTCTGTTAATATTAGTGAAAGCAATTAGAGGTGTTATATTGGTCTGTATAAGTGAATACTGATTTGTTTAAAGTGTTCTGTCATACTTTGTGATGCATTTTAACCCTATAACACCTATATTATGTGGTCAGTTTCTTAAGAACTTTTGTAAACTCTTCTTTTGAAGGACATGGCCATGCAGTTCTACTGCATGCCTCTATGATGTCACCATAAGGCTAATGTGGAGGTGCATCCATAGATTTCACTGGAGGGTCCTTCTTTCATGACCTGTAGTGTGTTCATTAAGGTCATAGGTAGGTACTAGGCTGTCTGCCCGAGGGCATTTATAAGCCTAGCCAGAGTGTGTCGGCTTTTGCTGCCCCATTGATTAATTAACTGATCCTCTGTCAAGCAGAGCCAATGAAGGGATCCCAGGGGTGTATTTTCTGTTACTCATCCACTCGTCAAGGTTTCTCTTGAAGAGTGTTAGTGAGAGGCTCTGCCTAATTTAGTTAGGAATTTTGTTCCAAAGCATGGGGAGTCTCTGTGACAGGAATTTATCCCTCCAGCATGTTCTGTTTATTGTTGTGGCAAGATTTAGCTCACTAGAGCACGTGGCTTGCAGTGACTTGGATTTCTTTAGGTGGAGCATGTCCATCAATTCTGAGTTGGACATGGCTTTGTAAGTCAGGCAGAGATCACCTCTGAGTAAGCAATATGCCACTGAGTACAGCCAGAGTTTTTTCAGTCGGTCTGCATAGGACATATGTTGGAGGCAAGTAATCCTCTTGGTGAGGTACTTTTGTGGTCTTTCCAGCTGTTGGAAGTGTCTTGTGAGGTACATCCCAAATGGGGCATTATCCTCTATGATGGGTCTGATGAGTGACGAGTAGAGGGGCACTATAACCTCTTTATTTCTAGATGCGAACCCTTTAGTAATTAGATGGGGCCACATAAAAGGATTTCCTAACTACTTTGGCAATATGATTGTCAAAGGAGAGATTACTATCTACCTGGGTCCCCAGATCTCCTATCACGTCTTCTATATTAAGGGGGCTGCCACCTACGTGGTAATTCATCACACACCTCCACACTCCAAATACCTGCACTAACTGGAAAGGCCACAGAAATACCTCACAAAGAGAATCCATGGCCTCCAACCCCTGTCCTATGTGGACAGGCTCAAATCATTGTTACTCTACTCTGTGTTGTACAGATTGCTCAGAGGTGATCTGTGTCTCGCCTACAAGGCAATCTGAGACCCTGCTCTACTACAGATGCTCCATATCCGTAAGTCTAACTCCTCATGTAATACCCGATCGAAAGGCTTAAATCTAATATGTGACATTAATAAAACCTGCTGGAGAGACAGGTTTGTCTCCCAGAGGCTGCTCTGTCTCTGGAATAGACTTCCCATACATGTCAAAGTACGTTGCTGACCCTCTTCAAGCGCAACCTTGATGAGTGGATGGCTAACCACAAATTTGTCCCAGGGGTTCGACCTGTGTCCCTCACTGACAGGGGCGACAGGTGCTGATTGAGGTTTCTTTTTTGGGGATAAACTTTTGGATAGGCTTGTAAGGGCTCCAGAGCCATTAGCCCAGTAATTTCCTATGCTCCTACGAACATAAGTAGAGAAATATTCCACTTTTTATCATACATATCTATAGACATAATTTGGTGATCTGTTTAGCAAAGGCATATAACCAAAGTGTATTTTATCATTTGTTTCATGGTGTAATGATGAATTAACACAGCAGCATCATTGTGGTTGTTTGTGAAGTAATGTTCTGTCATGTTGTGAACCATACAACTAACAAAGCCAATAGTTGTGTTGTGCAAAATAGAAGGGCACAGTATTCTGGAATGGAAAGTTGGACTATGCATGGTAGAACTGATGGGAATAGAAAATTTGTTTTAACCATATTAGCAAGAAGAATATTTCTCTTTTTTACATATCTGCAAACGTCATTTGATGCACTGTGTAATGGAAAAACAACATACAGTAACTCGTGGTATTCTGTGACACCCTATTTCATAGGATCATAAGATCATAGACGATTACTAGGATATTGACCTGGAGGTCATTTTAAGCCTAGCCGTTTCAACCAATATAATACCATAGTGGTACTAGTCAATACTCAAGATTGCATTTTGTGATGATTGCCCATGTCCAGGAGGGTTCTGGGCACTATCCCCAGTAAGAATTTACAGTGCCCCATCCACTTATCCAGCTTCTTCTTGAACAGCGTCATAGAGATGCTCTGTTTCACATGAATTGGTAGCCTGATCCAAAGATGTGCCAGTCACTGGAAGATAAATCTGTCCCTTCAGCATGTCCTATTTAAGTTGCAGGCCATATTTAAGTCCCTGAAACAGGTAGCCCTAGACCCATTTGATTTACTGATATACAGTAAGTTCATTAGGTTTGGGTCTTGGGTTGCTCTGTAGGTCAGGCATAAGTCTCCCTTAAGAGATCTATACAATACAGAGTATAGTGACAGGAATTTTAGTTAGTCTATGTAAGGCACATGCTGGAGGCCCTTGATCTTCTTTGTTAGAAACCTTTGAGGTCTCTGTAATTGCTGTAGATGTTTAGTATGGTACATACCAAATGGGGCATTATACTCAATTATGGGCCAGATGGGTGCTGAGTATAGGGGGTTATAACTTCTTTTGCTCCAGAGGTGATGCCTTTACTAATCAAATGAGCTACATGGAAAGCTTTCCTTACAAAGGTACACACATGGTGGTCGAAGTTAAGGTTGTGATCAACCTGTGATCCCAGGTCTCTTACCACTTCATGAGTACTTAGGGTATTGTTATTGATTTAATAGTATGAAGGGACATTGTTTGTGCCAAAGAGAATTATGATGCAATACTTTGCATTCAGTTTGAGACCATGACTAATACACCAGTTGTTGGTCTGTGTGAGACCATCCTGGTGTACACTGACATCATTTGGGGATTCAATGATTACACCTAGTTTGCAGTTGTCTGCAGACTTGATCCACCTCAACCCTTTACGTTTGACCTGAACTTCTGAGAAGTGTATAGCAAATAGTAGGGGGACCAGCACTGAGCTCTGTGGCACCCCGCTGGTGACAGGTCTGGTCCTTGATGTGAAGTCACCCACTTTGATAGTGTGTGTACAGTTTGTGAGCCAGTTGGCAACCCATCTTACAACGGAGAGATTTATATTCAGTTTTCTAGGTTTATCGGTAATGCATGAATGTGGGTTTGTGTCGAAATCCTTTGCCAAGTCAAGGTATGCTGTGTGCACAGATTTGCCCTCATCAATTGTCTTGGTTGCACTTTCAAAGACATCCATCAGATTTAACAGGCAGGATCTGCCCTTCACGAAGCTGAATTGGGTAGGGTCCAGGGTTTGGAGGTCACCTATGTCTTTATTTATGAGGTCCATAATGATACATTCCATGGCCTTACAGATGAGGCTGGTCAGGCTTATGGGTCTGTAATTCTCCAGGTCTGTTGCTAGGCCACCTTTGAGAAGGGGAATAACTGTAGCTGTTCTCCATTCCCCAGGAACAAACCCTGTGGTTGGGCTATGATTGAAAAGGGTATTTAGTGATGATTGAAAAGGGTATTTAGTGGTGATGCTAGTTCATATTTTAGCATGTTTAGAAGACAGCCTGTGATGTCATCTGGCCCCACAGAGGCCATGTTCTTTGCCTTGGACAGGACTTTGAGGACGTGCTCTTTAGATATGTAAGGTGGGAGGAGAGTTTGAGGGAAGGTTTGTTGTAAGTTAGGAGGGGATAAGGGAGTGAAATTTTCATCAAACCTATCCACTAGAAGGTTCACCATCTCTCTGGGGTCAGTGTGTGTGCGATACTGTTGGCCACCAGTTCTGCACATGCTTGGGTCCTACCCTTTAGGTTATGTACATAGCTGTAAAAGGCCTTATGGTTATCTTTGCCAGTACTTGCTAGGTTTCTCTCAAAGGAGCTCTTGGACAATTTGTCAAGTTGTCTTATTTACCTGTAAGGCTGAGGCAGGTGCTTTTCCATAGTTGGGTCCTTGTCTTTGTTTTCTTGGACAGCAACCTTTTGCATTTATTGCAGAGTTTGTTGATGCTGTAAGTCCACCATGGCAGTTTGATTTCACCTGGGGCTATGGCTTTGACTCTTATCTGGTACAGCTGGGTTTATAAACTTATGCAAGTGATTGTACAGGGCTTTAGTGTAAGCTTCGGCGCAGTTACCACTTTCAGCTTGAGGTGGGGCTTGGAATGCATTTATACCTTTACTTAGGAGGGTATAGTTTGCCTTGGTGAAGTTTTTTAGTTTGATTTTACCCTTTGTGAGTTCTGGTGTTAGTATCAGTTCGAAGGTGACCGATTTTGTGGTCAGTTTTAACTAATGAGGGTCCAACAGTTGCAGCAGTATACCAGTTTGACATGTTGGTGAGGACTAGATCTAGAATGTTTGTTCCTCTTGTCGGGGTATGGACAATTTCCTCCAGGGCATTTGAATTCATAAAGTCAAGGAACTTTTGTGCTAGCAAGTTTGGGCTAGAGTAAGTTTCCCAGTTGATGGTGTGAAATCCCCCATAACGAGTGTGTTTCGTAAAATTTGGATTGTCTTTAGTTTCGTTAAGTAGGCTTCATGGGTGTCATGACCCATGGAAGGGGAATCTATACTTGGCTAGGACTTGAATAGGAGTCTTACTCACCATAACCTGCATCTGGAATAACTCCATGGAGTTGTTCAGTCTAACTATACATGAGGTGAATGTATCTCTAATATAGATTGAAACACTGCCTCCTTTGGTTTTCACATATTCCTTTTGTGGTCTAAAGGTGTGGAAGGCATTGTAGTCTTGCAGGGCCTGGGTACTCTCTGAGGCCTTAAACCAGGTTTCTGTGACTGCACAGATATCTATATCTTCTAGTGATAGAAGTGCCTCCAGGGAGTGCATTTGTTGGTTTAAGCTCCTAGCATTTAGCAGCATGACCCTTATTTTGTTCTGATTGGTTACTTTCACATTGGTAAGTAATGTTGTTTTTCAAGATCTTCCCTTAAAAAAGGCACTATGAAAGAGGCAAGAGCCTTTGCCAGCAGGCAAAAGCCTAGGGGTGCCAGGTGCAAACCATCTCTGGCAAAGCACCGAGGTTTGTCGACCATGGCTTCGTAGGCAGCTAGACTGGATCCCCTTGGAAAGAAACAGAAAACTAAGCCAGTTATTGAAATCACTCATTTTTTATTTATACTGTGGCATCATTCTAGGTGAGAGTAGTACGCTGCTCAAGGCTAGGGACATACCTGCTTGGGACACATATTCAGAGAGCTCGACCATGTCTCTCTTCATATAGTCCAGTGAGGTAAGTCTTGGGTCATTCACACCAACATGAGCTATGACAGAGTCATAATGGTACTTGTTGCTGAAAGACCTAAGTGCATGCATGATTTGGCGAATCCTGGCATCGGACAGGCAGCTGATCATGACTTTCTCCTTGTTCAACCTGGTGAGTGAGACATCTATGTGTCACACTATTGAGTCTCCAGTGACAAGAAAATGTAGTGTTTGAATAGTATGCTTTACAGGCTTGGTGGGTGAGAAACTGGTGTTGCTATGTGTCATGGGTGCTGTGGAGACTGTTAGCTGTAGCAGACTTGTGTTTTGGAGGTCTCTGGTGTTTTGGTAAGTTTTTTAAGAGAATGTCCATGTATGAGGATTTACTTGTTTGATATGTACTATGTGTTTGAGTAGTGGTATTATGTGAATATGTAGTGGTGGGTGAGTTGACAACTTTCTCCGTGTTACTGTTTTGAATGAGAGAGAGAGCATGGATTCTAGATTCTTGGTGTAAATACAGCTCTTGCACTCTGTACTAGACTGGGTTATTAGTAGAGGATTGTATGTGTACATGAGGCAGTTACTACACTGCCTCATAAGAGCTAAGTCAACAAGGTTGGTAGGAGAAACAAAGGTAGTCCAACTGTCCATAATACTAGGTTGAAAACTGTTGTCAATAGGGGTGGCTTTTCAGAAACGATCATGGAGGAGCTTGGTGAATGGCTATTTCTGCCTGGGTTTTAAGGAAAAATTTGTTGAATTTAACTGCTCGGCTTTGGCACACAATTGTGTGGCAGTGTGTGGTGCTGCGCAACATGCAAACAAGCAGAAACCTGCGCTGAGATGCTGGGCCTAAATAACAGAAGCTAAATCTTGAAAAAAACTCTAACAAAATTCAAAAGGACCAGTGAGGATGCTTATTCCAAGCCCTAGACCGGCCTCCCTTTACCAGTCAGGCGCCAGTCAAACACAGTTCTTTCACAAAATTGCAGTAGGCTCCTTCCAATCCAGGGTGGCTTGGAAAACATGCTCAGAACAAACACAACACTACAAACAGTTCCAAAAGCAGCAGGCATGGATCAGGACTATGCTACAGCTACTGGCTACCCTAGTTTCAGTGGGAAACACTTGAGAATATTTAAAACAGCAGAAAAATAGCAGTGAGACACTGAAAAAATGTTTAAAACAGCAGAAAATCAGCCAGGAGTCTCTAAAGAATGATTTAGACAGTTAACAGGTCAGTTATTTAAGTGCTGCTTGGTGGGAAAAACCAGAGCAGGCAGAAAAGATAGCTTTAAAACAGTGAAAAACACCAGTAAATACTTAACAAACAGTGGAAACAAGAAGAAAGCATGCTAAACAGTGAAAACAGCAGTACAAATTGATTTTACAGGCACAGTGTAGCAAGCAATTGTAGTACAACAATGTAGTTTAGTACACAGTAAATAAATACAGTATAAAAGTAGGTGGCAGGCAATAGAAAAGTTCAGTAAATAACATAAATAAGCAAAAAAAAAAAAAAAACAGGCAGCTTATGGTTTTTGGAAGCTCAGAAGCCTCTAATCATCTGGTATTTCAGCTCAGAGTTGTTGCTTGTAGCCCACCTAAGTTCCGCTCTATACAAACAAGCAGAAACCTGCTTGGATGGAGGGCCTAAATACCAGAAGCTAAAACTTGAAAAAAACCCTCTTAATTCAAAAGGACCAATGAGGATGTTTATTTCAAATAAACAGCACAAGGAGGCTATATTAATTATAGGTTTGCAGGTGGTTACTTGGTATACAGTCAAGGAGGCCAATGAGGAGCCTAGCCCAGTTTCCCAACTGCCCCAGAGTACTGACTGATTATGTAACTTGCTCAGAGTTACACAGTGGGAAAATGGAGGTTGAGGGAATCATACCCTGGATTACAGGAAACAACTCATTAACAGTTCATAGCCTTAATTCTTGGTGCTAACTGCAATATTATCACTTTAATGTGTCAATATTAAAGGATAACTGGAAAATAACATTCAGCAACATGATCCTCTTTGTTTGTCAAGATGTATGATACCTGGTAGTGAGAAGCTGTATTCAAAAATAAGTAAGGGAGCATTTCACTTTACACCCTGGAAGATATTTAGTGTACTGATCAGTGGGAGAGCAACATGGTTTTGATTTTTTGACAGAACTGTTCTGAGATACCTGAAAATATCAAACCATTAGCAATTATAATGAAGAGGAATATTTTACTTTATTTTACATCTCTGCAGATATGATTTGATGTTATGTTTAAAAGCAGCATACAGCCTCATGATTCAGAGGAACAGACATTATCCTGTGATACAACATAGTGAGTTCTAGGCAAGTATAAGGAAGAGGAATGTTACACTTTATTTTATCATCTGGTGCACCTTTTAGAAGCAGCATACAGTAATGCAATCTCGATTCTTGGACAAGTGCTATTTTGTGGTACCCGACAGGTGGGCAGGATAACATGACATGCAGAGAATGTATTAATGGGTCTACTTTGGAATCCTGAAATCTCACAAGCACAAAGACAAAAATCCCAAGATGACAATAGCGAAAATGAAAATACCAAACCTAGTAAGTTTACCCAGGGCAAGTAAAAATTTGCCGAACGTAGGGACTTATGCCCTTTCTTCACTGTAGTGAAATCTCGAAGTTGATATATGTAGTTGGGGCGGATGTAGTGGAGTAGCCCCCCACCTAGGTGGGTTTGGATAGTGCAGTGTGTTTCTGTTGTGTTGGGCAAGTGTTTACTTGCCCTGAGTAAACTTATACGGTACGGTATTTCAAGTTTTGCTATTGTAGTCTCAGGATTTTTGTCATGCTTGTGGGATTTTAGGATTTCAAAGTAGACCCGTATTAACTGAGGCACACTAATGGTCTTGAAAAAAAAGTTGATTATAGAGACACAACAGCAACATAGTATTGATTGTTTGACAGGGGAAGCAGTAAATCAAACAGCATATAAAAGCTGTAATAACGATACAGCACTAATGTGCTAGTAAAAAGATAATTCGTAAGCAGAATTCAGTAACATGGTCTCCTTTGTTTAACAACACAGAAGTGTAATTCTGTTTTTCTCAGTAGTGAGAAGTGCAGTCAAATATAGCCAAGAGGAATATTTTGTTTTGGTTTACAGAGGTGGAATGTTTCAAAGCCCCCGGGCTAATGGAAAATGCTGCCCAAACCGCAGAATCCTTTACAAATGCATTCTATGAGCATCTACAGGAATGCATGGATCGAGCCATCCCAAGTAAAACCAAGACTCACTTCTCCAAAAAGAGGAAACCAGTCTGGTGGACCCCGGCCATAAATAAGCTGTACAACAGAAGGAGCAAAATCCCAAAAAGGGAAGGCATCCCTGATCAGTAATAGCAAGAAACTACGATCCCTCATAAAATCATCCAAGGCCAGCTTCGAAAGAAAAATCGCCAAAGACTCTAAAGGTAATCACAAGGCCTTCTTTAGTTATGTCAAGAATCTAGGTGGCAACTCTCAGATCTGCTCTGAGCCGGTGCAAAATGGCAAAAAATACACTGAAACCACTGACATTGCCAACATCCTGGCTGACAGGTTCAGTGCAAACTTTACCCCCCCCTCACCCCCAAAAGGGCCCGTGTCCATCCCAGAAGAATGTAGACTCCCAGACATCACAGACACACAGGTGAAAACAGCCCTCTCCAAAGCCAAAAACACAGCATCAATGGGACCGGATGGTATCCCAGGCTGCATCTTACATGAGCTCCAAAAAGAACTAAACCCTCACGTAAATTCACTGTTCAAACTCAGCCTTACTACAGGATATGTACCCAAAGAATGGCGTACAGCAACAGTTATCCCACTCCACAAAGGTGGTGCCACAATGGATCCCGGGAACTATCACCCTATAAGCCTGACTAGCCTGGTCTGCAAGGCTATGGAGCGCATCATCATGGATCTCATAAACAAAGACATTGGGAACCTCCAGACACTGGACCCTACCCAATTCGGCTTTGTTAAAGGCAGATGTTGCCTCTTAAACCTAGAAGACTTCTTTGAAACAGTTACCAAGGCCATAGATGAGGGAAAGGTAGTTCACACAGCCTACCTAGACCTCGCAAAGGCCTTCGATACAATATCCCACTCTGGCATTATAGATAAGCTTACCAGCTTGAACATTAACCCTTATGTCACGAGATGGGTTGCAAACTGGCTCATGGATAGAACTCACATGGTCAGAGTTGCGGGTGCCATGTCCAACTCCAAACCGGTTACAAGTGGCATCCCACAGGGCTCAGTCCTGAGACCCCTCTTGTTCGGTATATACTTTTTGAGGTACAGGCAAGCATGGGAGGACTATGGCTGACCAAGTTCACAGATGATTGCAAACTGGGAGCCATAATCAACTCTCCGGCTGACACAGACATCCTCCAGAAGGGTCTTACGGAGACGAATACCTGGTGTCAGAACTATGGCCTCAAGCTAAATGCCAAAAAGTGCATAGTCATCCCCTTTGGGAAAAACAAAGTGCCCACGAACTACCACATAGGTGGTAATCCACTAAGTAAGGAAGATGTAATTAGGGATCTAGGGACTCAAGTAGATAGCAACCTCTCCTTTGATAATCACATTGCCAAAGTGGTTAGAAAAACCTTCTATATAGCCCACCTAATCACGAAAGGGTTCACATCTAGATCAAGAGAGGTCATTGTGCCCCTCTACTCATCGCTCATCAGGCCCATAATAGAGTACAATGCCCCATTTGGGATGTACCTTACCCAACACCTGCAACAGCTGGAAAGACCCCAGAAGTACCTCACCAAGAGGATCGTGGGCCTCAAACAGATGCCCTATGCAGCTCGACTGAAGAAACTCCAGCTTTACTCAGTTGCTTACCGCCTACTCAGAGGTGATCTCTGCCTGATGTACAAGGCCATGTCTAACCCGGGATTAATGGGCATGCTTCACCTCAAGAAAACCAAATCCCTTAGAGCTACACGTTCCAGGGATTTAAACCTCAGCACAACAATAAATAGGACATGCTAGAGGGATAGATTCATATCCCAGAGTCTTCCCTCGTTCTGGAATAGAATCCCAACCCATGTTAGGCAGAGCCCCTCACTGAACCTCTTCAAGAGAAATCTTAACGAGTGGATGGGAAATCGTAAATTTACTCCTGAGATCACTTCTATGGCCCTGCTGGACAGAGGCTCAGGAATCTAATCAAATCTAAAAGGGAGTCGAAAGCCAACACATTCTGGCTAGGCTTATAAATGCCCTAGGGCAGATAGCCTAGTACCTACCTATGGACATATTGACAGATATGATTTGATGCCCTGTTTAAAAGCAAAATATAAGCAAGATGAATATCTGACTTTATTTTACATGCTGTATTAGTGTATCATAGAACTAATACAGCCCACAGCTGTGCGGTGTGAGAATGAATGCCACTGTATTTTTGAACAAAAAGCTGTGCTGTGCTGTGCTGTTCTGTGCATGATAGAATGGATGTGGTTGGGGAATTTATTTTACCCACATAACTAACATCCAAACCAAAGTTTTTACTGAACGGTTTGTTTGTTTGTGTGTCATTTTTATCTTTTGGTTTGGATGTTAGTTGGAATGTGTTACAGGCACCTTAATCTTTATGGGCATTGACTGTGTTTAAAGACCCTGTATTTCTGAAGTATTGCCAAGCTATCCACTTGTGCTGATGAGGTCAGTAAAACGTCCAAAACAAGTATGTCCACAGCTAGTGGTGTTTGGCTTTACTTTTAACCATAAAGACTTAAAAATAATTAAAAAAAAATTTATGAACATTCAGAAGCCATGTAGTTGAAACAGTTGATGTCCTTAAGGGATCATTTGCATATATCCCATGGCCTCCACTACAGGATGTTTAAGGTATCACACAGTGAAAACTCTAGCTTGGCTGGGTTTTTCTTTGAGTTTTTACTGTATCATTTCACATGTTTGGAATCATTATTTTGGTGCCCTATATAATGAGGAGGCAACAGGCAGATACATGGTCTCGGCTCTTTGAGAATTGCTGTTCTGTACCCCACATAATTAATACAGCCTGCTGATGTTAAATAGTAGAACTAATACAGAATAGGAAATGAAATGAAACAGGTTTTACCAAGAGGGTATGTAACATTTTGTTTTGCAGTTTCCTGATCACAGGAATGCAATATACAGCATCATAAAATGATTGCATAAAAGGATTTATGCCTTTTGTAGCTCAGCTGGTAGAGCAGAGAACTGTAGAAATCTTCAGATGCATCCTTAGGTTGCTGGTTCAATTTCTGTTTGAAGGAGTTTGACGTTTAATCTTAAACTGAAACATAAGCTGTGTTCTATCAAATCATTCTTTTGGAAAATGAAGATTGTTCTTTTTAAAAGGATTGGGATAATGGTTAAGGTGTTTATCTCACAGTCACAACATACAGGGTTTGATTCTCGTCTTTAAAAGGGGAATTAGCTAACCTTAAAATGGTCCACAAGGGCAAATTGTCTAGTACTTAGCTATAAACCTATGGAACACATGGCATTCACCTGTTGAAAACAAAAAGGGACAGTGATTGTTGCTGCTGAAGTAAATTTTGGTTACTTAGGTTTTGGCTTCATGCTCCAGTATGTGTCTCTACATAAATTTTAATAGAAAAGCATTTCATATTGGTGACATGGTTTGAAGACTTATTCACTTGCATACCAGTTGATTTGATCTTTGCTGACTTGAAAACAGCTTTGCTTTACTGTGTCTGGTCTGTGTAACCAAGGTAACTTGTCAAGCTTACAAATGTTGTGCAAGTTAACACAAAAATAAAAGTAGGAAAACATGATGGATTACATTATTTATTTAAATTTGTTTACAGGGTAGTACACTGATCAATACTGAATAATTTCAGGGCTGCCTTGAGTTATTCATTTGATCTAAAGTCAAAATATCTAAAAGCTGTTGCTTGTCAAAATATCTCAAACTCTGAATATTGAAAACTTGGAATTTGTGTTTTTTTTTCATTATTAGATATTTTGAGTCCTAAATATTTTGGCAGATCCTCATATATATATTTATATGTGTATGTGCATATCAAACATATATATTAAATGGCCTGGCAGTTGGTATAGAAGTTAAAGCCGTGAGCTATAGTTCCAGTGGTCCTCAGCCATCCATCCATTGCTTAGTGGCTGCTCCTGAAAAGGGACTGTGTGTCCCATGGGCCCACCTAGTTAACCAATGGGTGTATATGTATATGTGTGTGTGTTTGTATATATATATATATATATATATATATATATATATATATATATTATAATGTGTGTGTGTGTATACACACATGTATATATTGTGTATATTGAAAAAGGAGAAATAAAAACAAAAGATTGAAAAAAATATAGTGGCATTTTGCTGAAAAAAAAAAATAAAAAAGTGCAATAATATCTCTACAGGAATCACCACCCCACATGACCAATCTGTGTATTTGCCATTCAGCTCACCAGTGCACTTGTTATACATAGTATGCATTCTTTCAAATTTTCTCAAGTGGAAACACACACACACTTTCAGGGTTTGTCACCTTCTTGGTAAATCAATTGAAAATTGGTTTATTGAATCAACATCACATGTCATAATGTATGTCTATAGTAGAGGATGGGATGTAAAAGGGCAGATAGGTTAGGCCACAGCAACACAGTAGTAATCAACACGCCAAGGACTGAAAAGGAGCAACAAAAAAAAAATCACAACATTTCACTCCCATTTTTATTTCAATTTTGTGGTTAAGAAGGTATGTGTATTTACACGTAATCAGCTGTGAAAACATAGTATCAGCATGCAAGCATATTCTACATAAGTCAGATTTACACTGGTATCACCAACAGTGTAATGCAAAGCACTACCACCACCAACACTGATAATTTATATAAATTTGACTAACACAAGTGAGGTGCATCTTCTGTCTCTAAAATGAATTATGCCACTGTATCCAGGCCAATAGTTGTTCCATTATACTTACTGATATGATGTGGTACTCTTTTAGTACAACACCAGTCATAGTATAGTTTGGACAAATGGACAGAGATTTTGATTATGTTTTGGTATTCCAGTTTGCAATATATCACACTGTTATCATTATTAGACCACTTAGTTGCATGAGACATAAGTATAGTGTGTGTTTTCTGTGTTCTCCTTAAATGCATTTTCCCCATTCCAGCCCAATTTGTGGTTACATTATTTATGTTGTGTTAATACATCCCTGTGTTCTCTGTGCCATTATTGTATGTATAACTCTGTATTGTACTGCCCTCACATCTTTAAGTTAAGTACAGCTATATGCAAAGTACTGTATTGATCAATGTATGTGCTCACCAGTAACATCTGTATGATGTTGATTATGTTCTCCTAGTAACACTAACCCTGGTGTACCTCCACTGCACATGTCCTTACTATAGATATTCTGACTTTGCATTGCATGTACCTTTTGTGTCCACAGGGTTTCCAACTTTTGATATATGGTCATTTCCACTGGTTTTACTCATATTATTCACCAATCCACAAATATCCTGCATGTGATATCAGTATTAAGCTATAGCACAGCTCATGGACTGATTAAAGCACTGGAAGCATATCTTTAAAAAAGGACAGATGTGAACTGTGTGACTTGTCACATTTCAATATATGCAGTATTATTGTATAGTTCTACAGCTGTGATAATTTGGGGGGAATGGGGTTAATATCCAGCAGTGCAGCAAAGTCACAGTCACACATGGGCACACACATAACTTGTCATTTCAGTTTTTTGTGCAGCATAGAAACTGTCAAAAGTGGACACATACATAACTGCCATGTCAGTTACTTAGTGCAACAAAATCAGTGTCACATGTGGACACAGACATAACTGCCATTGCAGTTGCTTAATGCATTTCTCTGCATGCATATTTATGTGTTTATGTTTAAATTATGTGATGGAAGTCTCATAATGTTGTGCTTCACATGCTCTAGTCTTGTGTATGAGATAACAAGTCTGTACTATGTCAAACAAGAATCAACTGAATAGTGATAGTACCACAAAGCTAATGGTTTAGCACAGAGGATTAAAGTTACAAGCTACTAATGGGCTTTATCCTATAGTCCTGGGCTTGAATCCCTCTATCTCCATTTGCCTACTGTGTGACTCTGAGGAAGTAACTTAACTAGACAGTTCTCCTGCCAAAGCTGGATCTTAGTCAAATGGGACCATAAGCAGGGTAATGGTTTAGGCCACCCCAACAGCCATTCAGTGTCCTGTTACTGGCTATCTCTTTCAACTTACAATAAGATTGTTCAAATCTATCAATGAGCACACTGTTTTCTTCTTTACTTTTACAGTGATTAGACATTTGCATTTAATTTAAAACTTTTATTTCAGATTTCATAGCACAAACACTGATAGCCATTTGCTAAACAGTATAGTCTCACAATGAAAACACACTTAGCATGAGCAACATTAAACTTTTCTGCCCTTGAAATTCACATTCATTGAAACTTTTTTGAAACCCACATTAATGGAAAATGCATCTGGTCAGTGGTGGATTTAGTGCACCTTTGGGCTGTTTTCAAACCACATTTTAGGACTGTGCATAATGCATATGTTTCTTTGATTCATCTTCCTGTTTTAAATTACATTCCTTGTTAAATACAACATCATGTGTTAGATTTAGATTTGTTTTTAAATTTGTAGTTTTGAACATTTTTCCCGAAACAGTGAAACAAAATGTATGAAATATTACTAATGCAGAGGTTGCTGCTGGCAAACAACTTTGCATTTCAGTGTTTCATCTATAAATGCAGTGTTTGCTGCCCTTGAAGAATAAATTGTCAGTGTTATGTTAAAAAACTGGTATGTTGGTGATATGCAATAAGAAATGGCTTGCAAACTGACAACAGGCTCATAGTTACTAGGCATCTCATCCAAAGGACAGCACATACAGGAGTGAAGAACCCCCCCCCCCCTTTGGAACCCAGAACCTTCTGCACCAAAAGCAAGTGTGCTACTTGTTGTAATACTGATACTGACTATGAATAACACAATTATGAAACTTTATGACTGACATTGACAGACTGTGTACTGTATATCTATAAACATATATCATTTAAGTAGACCTGGCAGTTAGTGTGGAGGCTTAAGGCACTTGCCTACCAATAATTAAGGATCAGGGTTTGACTCTGTGCAAAGTCACTTCACTAGACATTACCCCAAACATTTTGGGTATTACACACACACACACACACATATATATGTGTACACCTGTAAATACAATCTTCTGTGCACTTGAGGAACTGCTCCACTCTACTTGCAAATCTCACGTGGACACTATTATTCTAATGAATGCTGGCTGGCTGTGTTTTGACACATCTCCTGTGTGTATATTCTCTTAATGCTAATGTTTCTGGGGCTGTCTATTTGTCTGCAGCCAATCTCCCATGTGGACATGTGTGTGAGTTTGCATTAGGAGGTTGTTCTAATGCTAGGGTTTCTGGGCTGTGCTTTTACAGAAGGGATTTTTTTATGGGGCTGCATTTACTGAAGGGATTATTTCTGGAAGAGACTATTTTTTTTATAAGTGGCTCCCCCCAGCCAGCTAGGGGCCCTACACAACAACCTAGGTCTCTTAGTGTTGGATCGGATCTGGCTACAGGGCCTGTACTAAAAAAAGCCTTAGGCTTATAACTTAGTTGGACAACCCCATTAACACACACACACACACACACAAAATAAAAAGGATAAATCAGATATCAGGAAATAAATGAATGTGTAAACTAAATCAGAACACAGAACTAAAGCTTGCACCATTGTTTATCTGCTTTGTTGGATTTACTGAAAGTGTGAAGAAATACATTCTCATTTTGCTGTTGTTAACTCAATATTATATGAAATGATCAGCAGGTAAGGCTACACAGTTGTGAAGTGGCTAGTATTGGTGCCTCATAGCACTTGGTTCCCCAGTTGGATTGCCAACTAGTATCCATTTTTTTGTCGAATTTGTATGTCTACTTTGCATATGCATAGGTTTTTGGTAGGGTCTTCAGTTTTATTCTGCAACCCAAATACATGTTGATGAGTGAACTGGTGAACCTCTAAACTGTGTGTGTGTCTACTGTGATCGACTAATGTCCAATCCATTAATGGTTTTCTGCCCTTATGCCTAATTAACTCTGGACAAACTTTGACTCCCTTGAAGCTGTGAATAGGATAAAGTTAAGCATCACAAAATTTATGAATAAATTAAAGCTCAGCCATGTGTATGCAATGAGTACACACTCCCTAGACCTGGATCTGCCTTAGTATAACAAGTCAATGTAAATGAAAGTAAGGCTTTAAGGAAATGATATGCAAGGCAATGAGTAAGCTCTAACTCCAGTATTATTAGCTGCATAAACACAAATGGCTATCCAAGTAAAAATGTGTAATTTCAGTTAATAGGGCATGGTCAATTTAAGTTGTGATCACTTTGCAAATGTGAGTCTGCATGAAAATAATCAGATAAACTCAAAATCCAAAAGTAAACAAACAGTAAAAGAAAAGAAAACAAAGTGCTTCATAATTCATTCTGCCCATTGAAGAGGATAAGTACTGTGTACATGGTGAACTGTAATGGCATTAGACCTTATCTGTAGTTCCAGGGGATGAAGAGCATTATTGAAGTCTTGCTGCTTGTCAGCCAGTCTGTTCTAAGTCATTGTATAGCAGAAGAACATGGCTTAACCCTTACAGCTCACAGGCATCACTTCCACTAGCAGGAGTGGTTTGAACTCTGTACCATTTGTCGTGCCAGTCAAGATCTGATGAGACTGTAACATTTAGGGTCTTGGATATATTTTGATGACCACTCTGCTTTGTAAACTGCACACTACACATCTCTTCTTCCTGTTTCTAATCAAATCTTCAGGGGATGGAGGGAATCTGAATAGCCTTGTTGGCTGCTCCCCCACTTTACTATATTCTCAAGTATACTACTATGGTAGGCGAGACAGCAGCACCTGTCATCTGAAAATCACTGCATTCCTATCCCATCTGAGATTATACCATTCAGTTCTTGTGTCCTCTGACAATGACTTTGAAAGATATGCATTACTAACTCTTGCTTATGAAAGAACGTGTTCACATTACTGTGTCCATGTTATTTCTGCTAAGTTTTGGGTGAAATTCACAAAACTGGGTGAGTGGTATTTTGGAACTTGCTCCCAAGCTTCTTCCCAAAGCTGCCTGCCCATAGAGGAACCTGTCAACTGTCCAGATTTTTGTAGAATGTCCAGATTTTTTGCTTCATATTTTTGGTGTGTTCCAAATAAAATTTGTGTTTTTTTTTCTGGAAAATCACTGAAGATTGAAGCCATTAAATAATAAATAATGATAGCCATTTGAGTTTCAGACTTCATATCCTTCAGAAAATACATAACAGCACAAAACCTGTTATTCTAGCAACTATCTAAGTTTATAGGAAAATGTTTAAAATCTGTCCCTATTTTTGGGCATTTGCCCCATATTATTTTTAGCTTTGTCCAGACTTCTTGTCCTAAGAGGTTGGGAGGTATGGGTATGGCTGAGTAGGCTACAAATGGATAGAAATTAGAATTTAGCGAAGGACATCAATGTGGTAAAAGGTACTGTTACTTCAGGTGCTGTTCTTGAACAAAATCACTACACAGACGATTACAGCAAGCTTTGTATATTCTGGTGCATGTGCGATATAGCATATCAAGGCTAGAGAAACTGTACAATATGGAGGTTAGGTGTCTATGTGGGGAGGTACTCCATTTACTAAAATACTGACTATGCTGCAGGGGAGATAGTGAAGTTGGTAACTGATTTTGGTCCTGTAATTTGAGAAGAGAGATCAGTCTATGTTCTGCCATTGGTAGGGAGTTGCTTGTAGAATCAGATTGCCATATCTGTGATGAAATAGGAAGGCAGATTGGTGATGATGTGGTTAGGCTGCTAAGAATACACAGGGTACAGTAGCAAGGAAGAGTGGGAAAGAGATGGGAGCTCTCTTTCTTAACAGCCTGAATCAGGGTAGTCTGGCTGTAGAGGTTCATAGGGGTACACAAAGAACTCCATTCACTACAGAACTATGTATTCAGGAGATGGGTCCCCAGTCACTGACAAGATGGAAGGGACTAAGCAGAGTACTTTGATAACTGCTAAGTTCAGGAAAGATGCGGGTGGGCTCTAATCTCTGCCAAAATGGGGAGGGAATGAGGTCAATTTTATTTGCTGCTAGTGTATATGTGAGGTGGAGAATGTCCCAGTTGATGTCAGACTAAGAAAACCTATGTTGGGAACTACAGTCACCACAGAATGGGTGAAGGTTCAGATGAGGACTGTGTTTAGCAGATTGTGTTTGGATTGCTAATAGAATGTATGGTGATATGCAATGGAATCTGTCCTTTGGTAGAATGGGTGATGGTGGCAGGGAACTATAGTTTCTAATAAACTGGAGAGTGCAGTAGATGGATTGTGTTTAATCTGAGCAAAGAGAGGATATCAGTGCCACAGAGAGTTAATTGCAGTGGGGGTTGCCACATTGAGGAGAATGTCTTGGTGCTGTTTTTTCCCCCCTGGTATGCACTATTGATAGTAGAATAGACATGCTGCTGACAGGTTTTGTGTCTAAGATTTGCAAACCACTACCACTGCATGTATTTAAATGGTACTTTGCATAACCTTAGTGTTGTAGTAACAGTGATCTGATTAGGGTAGGATGCAGAGGCTACATGAGTCAGGATTAAGGTTACCACCTGTCCCTCTTTGGGCAATTGTATTCTGCAAAAAAAACTAAAAAATGGCAAATGTTCTGAGATTTTATGACAAAAAATATTTCTGAAATGTTCTTTAATAGTTACATAAACAGTTATTTTGTATCTGAAACACTAAATATTATATGAAATAGCATAAGCAACTCAAATGCTGCAAGAATAAGCTTTTCTTTGGGCAAAAGAGTGAAGTTCTGTATTTCGCACTGGCTGTGGGTATATTTTGTCTTGCAAAATCTCATGTTTCTACAAAAAATGTCCCACTTTGGGTATATGAAAAGGTGTCCACTCTAGTCAGGATTGTTCATCATTTGGATTATGCCAGGTGCGCAAAATGCAAGTGGTCTGTAGCAGGTGTAAACTCTTCATGAATTTCAGTTCATATGATTAAAGAGCAATCAGGGACAGAAGGGTGTCAGGTCATAATAGTGAGTCCTGCAGGAAAGTTAACTATTTGTTGAATGCATTCAAAATGAGGGTCAGTACACTTCCAATCTGCTCGCACACCTACAGTAGTGTAGTTAGGAAATATAAATTAAATGCAGGCCATCAACAAAAACTTACTTAGTACTTAAAACAATGCCACTGCTGCTGTAGAACACTTTAATAACATATCTTACAGACCTTAAATAATCTAGCACCAGTACATAATAAGAGAGTAAAGTCCAACCCTGCACCATGGCTGACAAAACATGATAAAAAAGGATAAATCCTGGAAAAATTGGTATAAGAGTAGAACTCAGAATGTTGCAAAATTCCATGTCAAAGCAGAATAACCAAACATACTATACCAGCCTACAAGACAAACGTAAAAACAACCAAAAACTTTTGTGGTCATTACTAAACTACTAAACCCTGGCAAGACCACCACTCCCTCACCAAAAACAAACAGTACAACAGACTCTATCCTCACACAGTTTAATTCCCACTTTATACAATCAATATTCTCTCTCTTAGACACTAATACATATGCCCCCGTCTCTACCCCTTCCAATCAAAACCACCCACTGCTCTTCACTTTTAGTCCAGTACCTACCTCACTCATAATGAAGCTTCTCATTAAACTAAAAACTACTTTTGTAGCTGTAGACCAACATCCATGAGACAGCCAAAAATGGTCGCAGAAATGATAGCCTTCTCTGTGTCCATACTAATTAATAGGTCCATAGCAGAAAGATACATCCCATCACTGTGGAAGAAATCTGACATCATACCACTACACAAAGTCGGCATGTACAGGGTTTAATAACTACAGACCAATAGCGATTCTCTCCCTCCTCTCCAAAATATTATAAACATGCATCCATATGCAGCTGATGCAATACCTAGCCTAATAACCTGCTCTCAGAAACACATGACTTTAAGCCCCAGCACAGGACCACTACTACATTTTTCCAATATAATAACCCAATGGTCTGCTTGTGTCCACCAAGTTCTTGTCAAAGGCATTTGATGCTGTTTTGTACCAGCAGCTGCTCATTTGACTCTCCTCAGTAGGACTTTCACAATACTCCTTGTTGTGGTTTCTTAGTTACCTATCTAGAAGGCAACAAACCTACTCATCCTTTCAACCTATTACTACAGGTGTCTCTCAGGTCTCTATCCTGGGTCCTCTCCTATTTAATGTATTTATTAATGACCTCCTATGTCTTCACTCACAATGCTAGTTTGGTTCAGTATGCCGATGACTCAACACTAATATGTATGGCCTCAACAATAAATAGGCTCCAAGATATTACCAAAAAATACTTTTCCTCTATAGAAACCTGGCTCAAAGAACAAAGTATCAAACCTACTTAACTCCAAGAAAACTAATTTAATGCTTTTTACCTCAGTAAGTTGCAAACATCAAAAGCAATCTTTTACCATAAGGTAAGCAAATAATAGTGCCATTGAAACTGTAACTTGCAGTAATCTTCTAGGCAATATAATAGATGACAGTCTCAAATATGACCAGCATGTACTGCACACCATTAACTCTACACACCAGAAACTAGGCTCCTTTTATAAGATCAATGGATTCCTTACAGATACTGCAAGAAAAAACTCTAGCCACCACCTTGTTATTGCCGACTCTCCTATATGCCACTTCTATCCTAACAAACTTAAACAATAAAGAAAGAAACTTGCCTCCTCCTACAATAAAATAGCTAAATTTTACACCAATTTCCCTCATAGGACTCACCATTGTCATAGCTTAAAGCAATTAAACTGCCTTGAACTACACAACTACCTAACATTTTCACAACTAACTGTAGCACACAGACTCATTCATCATCCAGAAAAATGCCCTGAACTACAAAGCTTACTATTGCCCTACTGTCCAGCAAGGGACCAATGATGTAGTAACAAAACTGTTACTACTTACAGATAAGTCAAATGTTGTAGGAGACTCTTTACTCACAATACGTTGCTAAACACTGGAATAGTACCCCGCACAAATAAAACTCTCAGACAAGCTCGATAGTTTTAAACCACTGCTTAAACATCTCAACCAGTCCTGATCCTGCACATGCTCATCACAAGGTTAAGACTTTGTGCTCACCATACAATACTCTTCAAATACTCTCCTTAAAAAGAATACTTTCAACCTTTCATTGGAATGACAAAACACTTTTTATATATAACTGCTGCCTGAACAATCCACTAAGTTATATGTGGGCTTTCTCTTTAATAACTTCCACATCTGTAAAATCTTGGAATGTATACATGTAACTACTGTTTGCTATAAATGTAAATAGAAATGTAACTGGTCTTTTTATCTGGAACTTGGTACAAAGCAATGTAAGCAGATGGAGCGTTTCTCCCTTGGCCTCCACTGAAAATGGGTAGTACCCAGTTGGACTTTCCTGGTAGACAAATGCAAAGATAAATAAATAAATAAAAAAGGACACACTTCTTTTGCAATGGATAAGTAATTATCCAACCAGTAGTGAACTCACAAGCACTCCTATCTAAATAAAAGAAAAATATAATCAAGGAGCCTGTTTTCTGTTAATCATTCACAGAATGTTTGTACTTCAGTAAATGTTCCCTAACTACTGTTTGAACATAATCATCCAACCAAAGCAGAAAACTTAAAGTAATCAGTTTCTAAAAGTCAAACATAAAATGAGTTTTTTCCCCTGTGAAGCCTATGCAGTCATTTTATACAGTGTGAATACCACGAACTGCTATAGAGTAATCTGCTTTGATCTGCTGTGTGCAGAAGATTCTGCTTATTCGCGTCTACCAGTGGGGACTGTGCGAAGCTGGTGCCATTCATCTAGCAGTCAAGGATATGGATTTCTTATTAATTCAAATTTACTTTGGAAGCAAGTCTGCTTTTTATATGTTGCACATCTCTATCCCTTCTATGCTCTGCAACAACTTTATCAGAGGCTGAGTGCATGCCCTAAGTACTCCCAGGTATTTTGTCATCCTTTAATTCTCTAGGATTGTTAATTAGCTTTTATATCATCTAGAACAGACTACTACTGGATTTCTGCCTCATCTGATGATCTATATCCAAGCACTGGGAATAACACAGAAATCTATATACTGACTGAAGACAGGCACCACTTGGGCCCCCTAGTCTACTAATTTCCCCTACCTTTAATTAAGCTGCAGATCCTATTTGTGGTAAAAAGAATATGGAAGGCTTCCCTGTTTTGTTAGATTATTGTGCCCATCCCCAGGAAGGTGCTTCTGCCATTAATAATATTGACAGTTCCAGTTCCCGTCAAAAAGAAACAGAAAACTAAACATGTATCTGCTCCTACTCAAATTTCCTTAGACAGGAGTAGTTTACTGGGTCTGGCTTAGGGTTTAATTCAAGCTATTGATACTAGTTTCTGGTAAAAGGAAGAGGGATATCTCCTTCCATGAAGAGCTTCAAGAATCTGAATCTGGACTTACACACTTATGGCTATTGATTCTGATGGAGTCTGATAATTGGTGAGATGAAAGTGCTTAATCTATGTTCATGAATAAATTTTATATATTTGGTCATGGAGCTGCATTTTTCTTTCTACCCTCTCTGAGCATTTTAGTGCTGTCATTCATTAAGCTTTCTAAGGTCAGAGCAGAGCTGAAAGTTGAAAACAGTTTACACAGGTTTACTCTGGGTCCACTGAGGCGTTAGATTCTCCCCTGATGTTTGTAGAAATAGGATATGTAAGAAGAGGCACATAGACTCCCCTACTGAGTCTCTCACATCCAACACTGACTTGGGTGATTAAGAGGGTTGTCCCCAGACCATTCAGAAGACACCATGTTTGTTGACATCCTAGAATTGATGAGGCAGTGAGATCTTGGCCTACAAACCCAAGATCTCAGAATGAGGAGGTTTTATTTGAGGCCTATTGCTTTGTACCATCTAACTCTGGGTGTTTCCTCCTGCTGGTCAAATTTATCAGACATTCAGCAGGAGAGCATTGCAGGAACCTGATTCCTCAGAAACTACTCCAAGAAAGCTAAATAAAGATCTGAAGTAGGGACTTCATTTGTCAGCAACCTTTGGGTCTTGGATCCGACTTCGGATCCGAGCCGGCAACTTATTTTACAGCTTATGGATCCGAGCTCCTAGCTCCTCCCCTTACCCATAATCCCCTTCCAACCCTGATTGACCTCAGATCTAGTTTGCTGCTCTTAGAAGAGATAGCTGGATTTCAGAGCTCCTGGCGACTTTCAGATAAGTCTTGAGAAAAACCCAGTTAATACAGAAAATCTTTGATTTCTTAAATAGTGTGTGTGTTTAGGATTCCCTTTTGTTAATTTTATTCATTTTTAGTGTATTTCCTCCCCTCGCTGGTTCATAGAGTGTGTGTGTGTTGCTTGTGTTTTTGGGGCGTGGTGTGTTTGTGTAGTTTTTTTCTTTCTAATGTTGGAGGCCCCAAAACCCATTTTTTCTAAGTGCACCGAGTGTGGCCATAAGCTTTCACTGGCGGATGGCCACACTCGGTGTGTTCGGTGCCTTGGAGTTGAACACCTGTCCTCAGGGTGTTCCATTTGCGCAGCATTCAACTCCAGGGCACTGAAAGAGCGGAGGTTGAAGTTGGTTCTGGCGGGACTTTTGCCCCCGGATCCAGCTTCGGCCTCCGGTACTCCCGTGGCTCCTCCTCAGCCATTGGAGGTAGCCACTCCTGCCCCCCTTCCCCCGGCCGGGACTCAAACTCCCACTAAGACGCCGAAGGAAAGGGAGGCCAGGAGGGAGAAAAGGAGGGAGAAGCACCACAAGCGGCGGGCCGAGGCCTCCGCTTCGGCCCCCCCAGCTAAGCGGGCTTCTCCCTCCATGGCTTCCAGGTCCTCTCCTCCTCGGATCCAATCCCCTTGCTTTTCCCTGGGACCCGAGGAGGAGGAGACCTGATCTCCGTCGAGGTCATCGAGGCAGCATTCCCGGCATGCCTCGTTGGCCTCGTCGAGATCTACTTATAGTCTTTCTGATGCAGACTTGGACCGGATGATGAGAAGGTTCATCCAGGCCCAGCTGCAGATGGGAGTGCTCTTGCCTCCCCCCTCCTTCAGGGGGGAGCTCAACACCTTTTTTTGCCCCGATAGCTCCTTCTCTGACCCGCTTCCTGGGTTCGGAGCGCTCGGAGCCGGGCAGCATTGGAGCCGGGGGTAGGTCGGCGCCGACAGTACTGGGTACTTCGGATCTGATCCTGCCCTCGAGTCTGTCGGGCCGAGCTTCGGATCTGAGGGATTCAGTGTGCCTTCGGCTCCGTCCAGGTCGGAGCACATGGATCCGGTGGCCTCGGCGCTGGTTCCAATCCCTTCATTGGATCCGAGTGGGACCCGGCTTTCGGATTCCAGGGAGAGAGGCTCCCCCTCGGCCTTCGATGTAGTGGAGAGGGCTCTGTTGAGAGCATCCGGACCCCCGGTCCTTGCATCGGCTCCACCCTGCACTCCCTCTCTGCTGGGCCAGGCTTCCATCACCCAGCCACAGGGACAGCCTGCTTCGATGTCCCAGGTTGTTCCACTGGAACAGGCTATTGCTGGTGAGACCTCCTCGGACAGTCCCCCTGAGGAAGTGCCACGCAAGCATAAGTGTAAGAGGAGACACGTGGACTCCCCCGAGTCCTTAACAGAGGACACGGACTTGGATGAAGGGGAAGGCTCCCCAAGGTCACCCCCCGAGGATGTCTCCTTTGGAGACATCATGGAAATGCTCTGGATCAGGGGGGGGGGGTGGTCTGCCCCCAAGGCTTCCTCTGACGAGTCCGTGTTCCTGGAGGCATTCAAAGCAGGCTCGTCTACCTCTTGGGGGTCCCCTCTGGCCGACGCCCTGGTGGACCTTATCACCACCAGGGCGTGGAAGAAGCTGGACACTGTGGAGCCAATCCCCAAATGCCCGGATAGAATCTTGAGTCCCCCTGCAGACCGGTCCCATTGGAGCAAGGGTCCCCCCATAGATGCCATGTTGATGGTGGCAGCCACAAAGAGGGAATTAGCTCAGGAGAGCCGATCAGTCCATCCACCGAGCAAGGAGTCCCGCTCGATGGATCGCCTCGGGAAGCAGAAATTTAGTTCAGCGACCTTCTCAGTAAGGTCCCTGAACTACATGGCACATGTCATCAGGATGCAGCGAGATCTTATCAAAGAATACGATGCTTCCCCCCCAGAGTCCATGTTGGCAGAGGACAAGCAGTTGTACTCCACTCGTATGGCCACTCTAAGATCTGTTACAAATACCTCTATGCGGCTTTTGTCCCATGCCACAGAGGGAGCCGCTAAAGCCAGTGGAGCAGGTCTAGTCATGAGACGTCAGGCCTGGCTCCGACATTGTGACTTCGCGGAGCCCTTCAAGGCGTCCTTTGCGAATGCCCCCTTTGATGGTTCTGCCTTGTTTGGCAATACCGTTCGCGAGACACTTGTCCAGAGCGAAAAGGACGGGAAGACGTTGTCTGCTGTCGGAGTCCGCGTCTCTGCTCCCCAGAGGTCCTTCTCCAAGAACCAAAAGGGACAGAAGAAGATGTGGTTCCGGAAATCGCAACATTCCCATCCTGCTCCAGACAACCAGTCCTTCCGTGGCAGAGGAGGACAGGGAGGACGCCGCCCTAGAGGCAGAGGGGCCCCGAGAAATTTTGGGTCCAGAGATACCTTCTCTGATTGGCCCATGCAGCAGCCCTGAGGGGTTGCCCGACTGCTCCACTCTGGAGGCAGTCGGGGGGCGCTTCTCGAAGCAACTGGCGACTTGGGAGTCCATTACGTCAGATCGCTGGGTGCTTCGTATCATATCCAGAGGTTACAAAATTCCACTGCACCATGTCCCCAGACTCAAAAACCTCCCCGATGTACCACCTGATCAGAGGGAGGCGGCAGCTGCAGAAATTCAGCAGCTGCTAGGAAAAAAGAGCCATCCAGCTAGTCCCCCCAGATCAACTCAGATTAGGGTTTTACTCCAGGTTCTTTCTGGTGCCAAAAAAGACAGGGGACTTGACACCGATTCTCGACCTTTCACTCTTGAACCTGTCAGTAACCAAAGAAAAATTTCGGATGGTCACCCTTCAATCCATTCTCCCACTCTTGCAGGAGAGCGACTGGATGTGCTCAATAGACCTCAAGGATGCATACTACCACATTTTAATGGACAGACGATCCTGGAGGTTTCTCCGCTTCCGGCTGGGAGCCAGTCACTATCAGTTCAGGGTCCTTCCCTTTGGTCTCACCACAACCCCCAGGGTGTTTACCAAAGTGTTAGCAGTGATAGCGGCCCACCTGAGACTCCAGGGAATGCAGGTCTTCCTGTACCTGGACGACTGGCTCCTGTCCGCCCCAACAAGGCATCTACTCTGCGCAGCCAGAAATCACCTTCTCCGGCTAGCTCCCCATCTAGGCATTACGATCAACCTGGACAAATCCTCCCTTGCTCCAACACAAGTGATAGATTTCATGTGGCCAAAATAGATACGAGAAGTCTGCGAGCGTTCCTGACTTCGGAGCGACTTCAAAACCTGAAACTTCATATGCGGGCCATCTTCCAATTAAAAGCCCCACCGGCAGAATTGGTCCTGAGGGCTCTAGGCACCATGGCAGCAGCAATAACTCTTCTTACATACGCTCATCTGAATATGAGGGTGCTACAGTGGACCCTTCTAGTCCAATGGTCCTTTCAGTTTCTCCCCCTCAGCCATCCTATCTCACTCAGCAGGGCTTGCAGGAGGGTCCTCTTATGGTGGCTCCAGTCCCCGGACCTTCATACGGGACGACCCTTCTGCATGCCGCCTCCCCTCGCCACGGTGACCACGGACGCCTCTCGCCTCGGGTGGGGGGGCATTGCTCAGGCAGAATGGTCCAAGGCATGTGGAATGACACAGAGACCTCCTTGCATATCAACGTTCTGGAGATGAGGGCGGTGCTGTGGCATTGCAAGAACTTCAGAACCTTCTCCCCGTAGGAACTGTTGCGATACAGATGGACAACATGTCGGTTGTCTGGTACATCAACAAACAGGGGGGAACCAGGTCCTACCCTCTCTGTCGAGAGGCCATGAGGGTGTGGGAATGGGCGATCACCAACCGCTTCCTTATCGCAATGCACATCCGGGATGGTCCAACATTCTGGTGGACAAGCCCAGCCACACTATTCTTTCCCCTTATGAGTGGTCTCTCAATTCCCAGGTAGCAAAGTGGATTTTTGCCGAATGGGGGCAACCCTGCTGCGATCTTTTTGCCACTCCCTCAAACATGAAATGCTCCAGCTTCTTCGCTCTGATTCCCCCCCTTGGGGAAGCCCCGAGAGACGCTCTAGTGCATGCTTGGCCTCCCGGTCTACTTTATGCCTATCCTCCTCTACTCCTGATGCTGAAACTAATACAGAATGCCTCTCGATTGGGGAGCAGAATGATCCTCATTGCCCCATTCTGGCCTCGTCAAACTTGGTTCCCTTGCCTGTGGTCTCATCTGGTGAATCCTCCCTGGATTCTGGATCCCATTCCGGAACTAATATCCCATCCCTCAGGCCTACCGACCCCGAATCTGGACAACCTGAAGCTGACAGCTTGGCTGCTCCAGTTCCACTCTTAGTCAGGACTCCCGGCATCTCCTTACCAGTTAAAGCCATCTTGGTGGCAGCACATAAACCTTCCACTAGAAAAGTCTATCACAGTAAATGGAAGCGTTTTTCCATCTGGGCAGAACACCATAACATAGATCCCTTCACGGCTTCGTTGCCATCCGTCTTGGATTTCCTCACCGGACTTTTTCAACAGGGAGCTAGCTGTTCTACGGTCAAGGTTCAATTAGCAGCCATCTCTCATTACCATGTGGGACACGAGTCAGGTCCCTGGATGACTGCGAAATTATGTAAAACGTTCCTCAACGGTACCTTCCTGCTCAGGCCTCCTGTCAAGGAAGCTGTACCCCCTTGGGATCTATCATTAGTCCTTCAAGGCTCGACGCCCCTCCCTCTGAACCAGCTGTCTCAGCCGAACTTAAATATCTTTCCTGGAAAACGGCGTTCCTTGTCGCCATCACTTCAGCGAAAAGAGTTTCCGAACTTCAGGCCCTTTGTGCAAAACCTCCCTACTTGACTTTTCATCAGGATAGAGTGTACCTCAGGGCCAATCCCTCCTTTCTTCCTAAGGTGGCCTCAGAAACCAATATCAATCAGTCCATTAACCTGCCAGTTTTCTTCCCTAAGTACCAGAATAAAGGAGAATACAAGCTGCATTCCTTAGACATGCACACTCAACTGCGCTTCTACATTCATAGGACTGCTGGTCACAGACAATCAGATCAGTTGTTCGTTTCCTTTGCCAAATTCAATCTGGGTAAAGCTATTTCTAAGGTCACCTTATCACGATGGATTTCACAGTGTATTCTTCTGGCCTATGAAACTTCGGGGAGGCCCGCACCTCAGGGAGTACGGGCGCACTCTACTCGCTCCATATCTACTTCTACTGCCTTTAGATCTAGAGTATCTTTGGATGATATTTGCTCTGCAGCCACTTGGGCCTCATCTCATACCTTTATCAACCATTATAAGCTGGACGTTATTTCCAGAGGAAGAGCATCCTTTGGCTCCGCAGTGCTCCGGAACATCCTTCCATGATGGCCTTCCAAGATTCAGGTAGCTGACAAATGAAGTCCCTACTTCAGATTAAGAAGTTATGTACTCACCATAACGTTCCATCTGAATAGGTGACTTCATTTGTCTGCAACCATCCCCCCTCCTTCCCCCTGGCCTTCAGAAGTCAATTCTTGTATGTCCTTTCTTGGTCCCTTTTGGGACACTTTGGTCTGAATTTTGGTATAAGGGCAAACTTGATCTGAGGTCAGTCAGGGTTGGCAGGGGATTATGGGTAAGGGGAGGAGCTAGGAGCTCAGAGCTCGGATCCATAAGCTGTAAAATAAGTTGCCGGCTCGGATCTGAAGTCTGATCCAAGACCCAAAGGTTGCAGACAAATGAAGTCACCTACTCAGATGGAACGTTATGGTGAGTACATAACTTCTTATTCTTCACCCCATCCCCAAGATCAGACAACAGTTGTCTAAGGAACCTCTGGTGGAGTCCTTGATCATAGCAGCAGCTACGAAGTGAGGGTTGCCTGACAATACAACTGCTGTCCATCCACCCAATAAGGAGTGTAGTGTGACGATAGAATGAGTAAGGATGCATACGCCTCAGGCACCTTTGTCCCAAGGGCATTGAATTATACTACATACACGAACAGCTTCCAAAGGGATTTAATGGAATAAGCTTTGGACTCTTTGTAAAGGCCATACATGCCAGAGTCTAAGAAACAGATACTGCAGTGAGGACAGTATTGAACATCATCAACCTCTTCATGCAGTTTCTACATAATGCTGCTGATAGAGCAGCTAAGGCAGCAGGCAAAGGTATTGCAATGACATGCCTTACCTGGTCCATCTTTTTTACTTTGTCAGCCATTTTAAAGCATTCTTCACAAATGCTTCATATGATGGTACTTCTTTATTTTGTTAAGCTGTGACAGAGAAACTGTTGAGGTGTGAGCAGGAGGGTAAGATTATCTGCCATAGGAGTCTAATTTGAGACCCTCTCAAAGATGTTATAACAGGAATTAGAAGGGATCACACAGTGGTGACCATGGCAGAGGCAGCTCCATCAATAGACACTAACCCACAGGTCATGAAGGTCTGCAAAATCAGGGATTCCAAGGGCTCTTTTCATTCAAATAATTTTAATGTCCTTGAAGGCTTGCCTGACTATTCCCCTTTGGTGGCAATCAGGGAATGTTTATCTTTCCACCTATGTGCATAGACGTCCATCAAACAGAATTCTTGGGGGAACAGAAAGAGAACATCCAGAGGACATATGATACTCTTTTCCCAACCACCTCCCCAGTACAGATGTTTGTTGACATTCCACCCCACTAACAAAAAGCGGCCACAAAAGAAATAGTCTCTCTTAGAAAAAAAGAGACATTCACGAGGTCCCACCAGACAAAAGTGAGTTTGCAGTCTAGTCGAGATTTTTTGTAATTCTAGAAAAGAACAAGGACCTCAGGCCTATTCTTGAGTCTTGACCTCAGTGGCCCAAACCATCATGTGAAAAAGACTCCCCTTCAGAATGGTCATAGTAAATTCAGTTTTGTCCTGCTTAAAAGCAAACAATTAGATGTGCTCAACAGATCTCCATGATGTCTACCTCTTCATCAAGATAGCAAAAGCATCCAGAAGATTTCAACACTTCCAGCTAGAAGCCACTCGTTATCAATAAAGAACCATACCCTTCAGTCTGTCCAAAAAATCACAGGTGTTCACCAGGTGCATGACAGTAGTCACAGCCCATGTGAGACTCCAAGGGATCCATGTTTTCCGACATTTGGACAATTGTCTTCTCATTGCTATGTCCAGTGAATCACCTTATCAAAGCCAGAGACTACTTGTTACAGCTCTGTCTATTCTTAAGATCTCTCTGTAAACAATGAAAAAGTCAAGTCTTCATCCATTATGGTCCATCCTATTTATCTGATGCCATCTGGACATGACAGATTTCCTTCAGTCAGAATCCAGACACACAGAGCTTCAATCCATCATCTTCTGAACTATTCATTTCCATCAGCACTCCGGGTACTGTGATTGATGATGTCAACAATAGTAATGGTTCCTCATGCATATTTCAATGTGAGCATACTGCAGTGGCCACTCAGGGTCCAGCAAGACTAATTTACAATGGTGTCTCACTTCTCCCACAATTACAGCAGGGAAGCCATTTATTCTTCCTCCTCCAGGGCTGATAATCACCATGGATGCCTCCTCCTTGTGGTGGGTCATTTTGAGGGGAGGATGGTCCAAGGAACTTAGAATCCGACATAGGCCAATCTTCATATAAATATCCTGGAGATAAGGGTGGTTCTTCTGGCTTTGTGATAATTCCATGACCTCATGCCTCTGGGGAGTGATTTACATTCAACATGTTTGTGTTGTGCTATTTGGACAAGCAAGGAGGAAACACATCCTACCCCCTTTGCTTACAGGCCATGTGGGCTTGGCAATAGGCATTAGCTTTGCATTAGTTTCTGGTAGCAATGCATATTCCACTGAAAGCCAAATGTCTTGTGGCTAGGCTCAGCAGAGCCATCTTAATGCCTGACAAGTGGTCTCTCAGTCCAGTAGTAGCTCATTAAATATTTCACTTCTGGGGGAAGTCTTGCTGTGATCTCCTTGCATTCCTAACCAGTACTAAGTGCATCAAATAATTTGTCCTCATCCCACTGGAGGGACAGTCCCCGAGTTTGACTCTAGTCAAATCAAACAGTGGCCACCGACTTTTCTATGCCTTCCCCCTTTTCCCCTAATATCCAGGTTCTTACAAAAAGCAGCAACATGCAAAGCCAGGGTAATCCTCATTGTTCCATTTTGACCATGGCAAATGTGCTTTCCTTTACTCAGGCCTCAGTTGGTAAAGCACCCATAGTTATTAGATCCCCATCTGAAACTGTCCTTCAGATGAGATGCTAAACCAAGGGGAGGTTTCCTGGTACCCTTGCTGAATTTCTCCTAGTTAGTCAGAATACCACCTCGGGTCTCCCCTGAAAATAGTTGATTGCCCTAGTGGGACTAACTTCATCATCCAAATGTAAATAAATAAATAAATACATTTTTTGTCACGTCCATCTGGTCAACCCCATCTGGTTTTCCTTGACCTGAAATTAACTGCTTGGTTTCTGTAGTTCTCTTCATGGAAAATGATCCTTTGTTTTTTTTTTTTTTGTTTTGTTTTTTTTTGTAATTTGTATACTGTAGAGCTGGTCAACCCCATCTGGTTTTCCTTGACCTGAAATTAACTGCTTGGTTTCTGTAGTTCTCTTCATGGAAAATGATCCTTTGTTTTTTTTTTTTTGTTTTGTTTTTTTTGTAATTTGTATACTGTAGAGCTCTCAGAAAAAGAATCCACTCTTAGATTATACAAAGGTAAATGGAAATGTTTCTGTATGTGGGCCACCAATCATGGCTTTCCTAAAATAATTAATTTTCTTTAAGTCTTATTTAATAAAGGTTTGAGTTATTCTACAGTAATAGTACAACTACCTTCTATATCCAAGTTTCATAATGGCATTGACTCTCATTCCATTTCTTCTCATAAGTTGTGTAAAGCCTTTTTGGAAGAGACTTTTCTTCTGTGTCCTCCAGTAAAGGAACCCTGTTCCACCTTGGGACTTCCATTTTATTTGAACTAGCATCTACAGCACAACTAAAATTCCTGTCCTGAAAACGCTGTTTTTGGTGGCAATTACTTCTGTTAGAAGAGATTCAGAATTACAAGCTTTATCTTTCACTCCTCCATACGTAATCTTCCATAAAGACAGTGTCTCTCTGAACTAAGCATGCCTTTATTTCCCCAAGATTTGAACTGGCCTATTAATTTACTTGTTTTCCTTCCTAACTACACTAACCATGGAGAGTATATTCTTTACACCCAAGGCAACTGAAATTCTACCATCACAGGACATGAGCATTCAGGAAAGACAAATAATTGTTCATGTCCTTCACTTATAGAAAATTAGGACAAAACTGCCTAAAGTAACAGCTGCATGTTTATCAGACTGTTTTTCGTTTGCACATACTTCGCAAAATAAATTTTTGCTAGAAAACCAGAAGCTCATTCTACAAGATCTCTCACTACTTTTAAATTTTTCAGGTACTCCAGTGCAGAAGGATTTTATGCTGCGCAGCTATGTCTACATTGAACACCTTTGCCAAACACTGTAAGATAGCTGTATTGTCCAGATCTAGGGCTTCCTTTGGAGCTACAGTCCTTAAGGGTATCCTGTCATGATGCAACCCAGGATTACAGGTAGCTTGGGATTCTAACCCATCAGTTGGATCAAATGGACTTGCTGAATAGACTATGGAAGTTATGTACTTACAATGACCCTGGATTTCATCCTAGTATGTCCGATATGACATCCCTGTCTTCCTCCGTCCCCTCATTCAAATTGTCATTTTCCTGAGGACCTGGCAGACTGCCCTGAAGGTCTTATGCCCACTTTCTCCTTTATCCCTTTGTGAGTCATTGTCCTCTAATATCAGTCAACATACTCAGTCTGAGGAGAGTTAATGCACGGGGGGATCATGGGAGGGAAAAGTCTTAAAGGAACTTGAGGCTTGGAGAACTAGCAGGGCCAGATCAGATCCAACAGGTGGCTCTCTACCCATCAATCATATCAGATGAGCTAGGAGGAAAGTATCCAGTGTTATGGCAAGTACATAACTTCCATATTTATTTTAGTTATTTCTGTTTGTAGCGAAAATACAGGACAAGACCACCACTACGATGCACATAAGATTATTTTTGTTTGTGATGGGATAGTCTGATTGGGCTCAAAAGTTAATTTTTAGTTGGGTGCCTCGGAGAAAAACTTCAGACAAAATTACATGTAAATTACAATTACGAAAGTGCAATTTGAAAACAAAAAGCTGATTTAAACAATTAAAACATCAATAAGAAATCAATAAGTAAGAAACATCAGCTGGAAAAATTGCATGTGCAGTCACTGAGACATGGTTTAAAGCCACGGAGAGCACCCTGGCAGTGCAAGGCTATAATGCCTTCCACACATTTAGACCAAGTATTGCACAGGCAGCAACTAAAGGTAGAGGTGTCTTGATTTACATAAAAAATAAATATACCTCAAGGCTCGTCAAACAGGATGATGCACTTGAGCTTCTCCATGTTCAAATCACCATAGGCAAAATCCGATACCACTTCCTTGCAAGCTTTAGATCCCCCTCTATGACCCAGGAAACCCGTAACATATAATGTGAAGTTGTTCTATCTCACCATTTATTCTTACTGATGGGTTCGGAGCCGATCCACGGCTCTGACTCAGCCAACTGCAAATGCTCAAGGCCAACTCTCTATCCCATGATGCACCCTGATCTTCTCTCAGATCTCATTTGCTGCTGCAACTTGATCATTCACCAGCTCTGGCCAGTGAATAACTTTGTATTTCTGATAAATAACTGTTGAAAATAGCTTAGCCTGTTAGTTAGTGATTTAGATAGATAGTTTAGAGTTTAGATAATATAGTTGGATAATAGTGGCCGTGTTTTTAGGCCTTTTTTTCTCCCTATCTCTAGCTTAGTTTGTTAAGTCTTTAGTTAAATTAGTGAGATATTAGTGGCCATGTTTTTAGGCCTATATTCTCTCTAAAATTATATTGAGTGTGCGTATCTAGTAAATTAGAGCCCTCCTTTTTCACAGGGCACATAGTTTAACTTAGTGTAAATGTATACTGATATTAATAGGTAGATATTAGTGGTTGTGTTTTTAGGCCTTTTTCTCTCCCTATCTATAGCATTGTATTGTGTGTGTTATATGTTAGATTAGATCCCTTCTTTTTTTTACAGGGCAGATAGATTATCTTGGCTTAAAGTGATATTAATAGCTAAATTTTCTCAGAGCCTTTTTTTTTTTTTTACAAGGCTTTAATAGTTGGTTTGCATGGATATTAGTGTTAGAGCCTTAGTTACAGGGCAATACTTGCTGTGAAATATTACTGTTGTTATTCTTGTTGGTACTTCTGAATATATACAGTGTCTCTGATATTATGTCTCATCAGGAGAAGGAAAAAGCCAAGTCTATGTCTCATCAGGAGAAGGAAAAAGCCAATTCTGGCTTTAAAAATTGCTCATGATGTGGGCAAAAGATGTCTATAACCGATGGACATACTGAATGTGTCTACTGTTTGGGTGAGGTACACCTGCAGGAAAGCTGTGCTATATGCCACTGTTTTAGTTCCAGAGTGTTGCATAAAAGAAAAAGAAAACTCATGGATAAGGGTCTGTTAAAATCCTCTTTCCAAGAGTTGCTGGATAAGTCTGACAAGCACTCCAAAAAGCCTACGGAACCAACAAAGAGTCCATCGACTTCAAAATCAGCCTCTTGTAAAGCTTCAACATCGGTTCCACAGCCTTCGGAACCAACTCTCGTTATGGTTAGGAGCCGGTATCTCCTACATTAAAATCCCCCATTTTACAATTGGTGGCTTTGTCACATTCTTCATGGGCCTCAAGTAGACTGTCTGATTTGGATGTGGACTGGGTGGTGAAGAAGCTTCTACAGGTACGGCACTGCCAAAAATTTTATCGGCACCGACCCCAGGGGCTTCGGAGCTGACTTTAGTTTCCCCAACATCTTCTGTTCCTCCTCTGATCTGCATGGAAGTTTCAGAGCCGGAGAGTGTGAAACTGATGATTGTGGAACCCTTGGGACCGACACTTACTTTAGGCTTTTTGGCCCCGACTGCCCTGATGTCTTTGGTGCCGACCGAAGGATCTCGGAGCTGACACTCACCGGTTGGATCCAGGGAGGATAGTAGGACCGACTTGTCGGTGCTGACTTTACCTCTCGGGGCTTTGGCTCGAGTGTTCGAGTGAGTTTGGCCCTGACCTCTGGCTCAGAGCCCTCTGTACCGGCGAAGACAGTTTCCATTGAATCTTCGGATCCGAGGGATTCCTCTTGTCGGTACTGAGGGGCCTTTGATGCTATGAGGAGGGCCTTGTCCACCCCGATGACCACTCCATCAGTTCTGGCAGCTCCCTCTCTGAAAGTACCGGTGTCTGCCTCGTAATCACACGCTCCATTAAAACGTAGAGGTCCTGAGCCTCAGGAAGCCCCATTGGGTGAGCCATGTCCTTCTGAGACCTCTCCAGAAGCTCCCACTGAAGAGGTGCCTAGGAAGAAACTTTGCAAGAGGAAGCATCTGGACTCGCCACAGGAGTCCCTTACTTTGGACACTCACTTGGATGAGTCAGAAGGGTCCCCCTCAGAAGATATCTCCTTTGAAGATATCGATTAGAAATTCTTAAACAGAGGGGTGGCTGGAAATCCCTTAACCCTAGTGATGATGAGTCAGTCCTCCTGAAGGCTTTTTGGGTCTCAACCCTCCACCTCTTGGGTGTGTCCACCCTTTAATGAGTTGCCCAAATTACTCACTCAAAGGGCATGGGAGTCCCCAGACACCACGGAGCCTGTACCTAGGAGGCCTAATAAATTTATAACTTGCCCTCAAGATAGAACTTATCTTACTAAAGGAGTGCCTCTTGATGCTGTGGTGGTGGCAGCAGCCACCAAGAAGGAATTATCAGAGACTTCTTCATCTGTTCATCCTCCTAATAGAGAATCCAGAATCATGGACAGATATGGGAAGCATATGTTTAGTTCAGCGGCCTTTGTCCAGCAATCGCTGAACTACCTCACACATTTCTCTAGATTACAAAGGGATCTCCTGAAGGAGCTGGGAGGCACCCTGCAGGGTTCAGTAGCTGTGGAGGTTTCAGACAAGGTAACTTCTCAGCTCTCCACTCTTAATTTGATTGTGAACTCGTCCATGTATCTGTTATCATATGCAGCTGATGGCACAAGCAGAGCAGTGGGTACAGGAATTGCTCTTAGGAGACATTCCTGGATGCGTTTATGTTCCTTTGTGGAACCGTTTAAGTCTTCCTTCGTTAGCACCCCCTTTGACGGTTTGTCCCTTTTCTGACCAAAGGTAAAGGAAGCACTTACCAGGAGTGAAAAAGATGGAAAGACCTTGTCTGCCATTGGAGTACGTTTTTCTACCCCAAATAGACTTTACCCCAAAGGGAAGGGGGGGGGTGGAAACATATGGTTCCGTAAACCTCAAGGATCTTTCCAGAACACTTGTGGTGAAATCCCCTCTAGAAGCAGAGGAGGGGGTAATAACAGAAGACATCACCCACGCGGCAGAGGAGGTCCACAGAACCAGGGCGACAGAGATCATTTCTTTGGCAAGCCCTATTAGCACTCCTGAAAGGAGGCCTTACTGATCATCTCTGGTGGCAGTCAGGAGACGCCTTTCTTTGTACCTAGACACCTGGCTTAAAATAACAAAAGACAGCTGGGTACAAAGCATAATAAAACCATGACTGTTCAGAGTTCAGTACACAAAACACAGGCGACAGTTGAATGAAAAACACCTTTATGAAACACAAAGCTTTCGGGAAAAAAACACCCTTTCTCAATGATTAACATAAGGTTCAATGAAACATCCATTGAAATACACACCCAAAAGACATCATATGACCTGCAGCCAAGATCACATGACAAAACTTTCCAAATAAAAAACATTTTATATACAATAATACATTGCATATAAATATTGTAAAAACTCATGAAGTAAAAAATACAGTAAAAAGACCATATTCATAAAATATATGTATACATATAGACACATCATTATTTTAACTTAGTATGTTGTATTTTGACTAATATAGGTTTTAATGAAACCGCTGTGTTTAAACCTGGATATACATCAGCTGACAAACGTATAATCCATTCATATTCCCTTATATCCAACAAGTTACTTAGGTCTCCACCTCTAGGTGGTTTACTTACTACATCTATGACCCTAAATTTAAACTTATGGTCTACTCCATGATCTCTAATGTGCTTATAAAGGGCATTATTTTCACTTCCTCTCCTAATTTCTGATTTATGTTCTATGATACGCTCTTTGAATTTCCTTGTTGTCTTCCCAACATAGAATGAGGGGCATGCGACACACGTTGCCAGATAAACCACGTTACTGGAAATACATGTTGCCATGCCATGAAAAACAAATGACCTTTTAGTTACCGGATGTTCAAAAATGTTATTAGAACCCAAGTCCATGGTAGAAAAGGAAGCCATGTCATTGCAACAACTGCAATTATAACAACGAACTGTACCTCTATCAGTCCCATTAAATTGATTTCCAGTGTTACTAACAAAATCTTTATAACACAATAAACTTTTTAAAGACTTTTTGTTTCTATATGTAAAAAATGGCCTACTGCCTACTAATCCCTCAATGCCCTCCTGTGCCAAGAGCACTCTCCAATATTTGCTTATTACTCTCCTAACAATATAAGACTTTGTGCTGTATGAAGTAAGAAACCTAAGCTTCCTATCCTCAAATGTGCAAGTCTGCACATTAACTTCAGTATCTATACTAAAAATAGGTTTATACGTAGTATACCTATTATTTTCTACGTCCTACGTTTATTGTGTTATAAAGATTTTGTTAGTAACACTGGAAATCAATTTAATGGGACTGATAGAGGTACAGTTAGTTGTTATAATTGCAGTTGTTGCAATGACATAGCTTCCTTTTCTACCATGGACTTGGGTTCTAATAACATTTTTGAACATCCGGTAACTAAAAGGTCATTTGTTTTTCATGGCATGGCAACATGTATTTCCAGTAACGTGGTTTATCTGGCAACGTGTGTTGCATGCCCCTCATTCTATGTTGGGAAGACAACAAGGAAATTCAAAGAGCGTATCATAGAACATAAATCAGAAATTAGGAGAGGAAGTGAAAATAATGCCCTTTATAAGCACATTAGAGATCATGGAGTAGACCATAAGTTTAAATTTAGGGTCATAGATGTAGTAAGTAAACCACCTAGAGGTGGAGACCTAAGTAACTTGTTGGATATAAGGGAATATGAATGGATTATACGTTTGTCAGCTGATTTATATCCAGGTTTAAACACAGCGGTTTCATTAAAACCTATATTAGTCAAAATACAACATACTAAATTAAAATAATGATGTGTCTATATGTATATATATATTTTATGAATATGGTCTTTTTACTGTATTTTTTACTTCATGAGTTTTTATAATATTTATATGCAATGTATTATTGTATATAAAATGTTTTTTATTTGGAAAGTTTTGTCATGTGATCTTGGCTGCAGGTCATATGATGTCTTTTGGGTGTGTATTTCAATGGATGTTTCATTGAACCTTATGTTAATCATTGAGAAAGGGTGTTTTTTTCCCGAAAGCTTTGTGTTTCATAAAGGTGTTTTTCATTCAACTGTCGCCTGTGTTTTGTGTACTGAACTCTGAACAGTCGTGGTTTTATTCTACATTCTTCTGTTGGACAGTTGGATTCTATCTAAGCCTGCTGTAGCCTGAATGGAATCTTTGAATCGTTTGAAGTTCCAGTTTGAAAGAGAGGTGAATCCTCTCTTACAAGTTTTCACTGAAGCTTCAATTGTTGCTGATAAAGCAAGTTCTACACCAAATGTGAATTTATTGGAATATGAACGTATCTTACATACTTTGGAAAGGAAGGTGGGTGCTTTCAAACGCCTTCAGTGGCAACGTTTTAGTTTTTCAGCATATATTGAAAAAGGTGTGGTCCCTCGTGGACTTAGGGTATTAAAAATGCCCTCTTATGGCAACACATTCTTCTGTGAGCCACCCGAGAAAGATGGTGCTTGGGATGCTACCCATCAGTAAGAATGAACGGTGAGATAGAACAACTTCACATAAAGTTATGTCCCACCCCCTAACCCCCATCCAGTCTACTTGAGGTCCGTCAGCTTTGTTATATGGTGCATTGTCTCTTATCCAGCTCTCAGAGTGGCATATTAATGGTAGTAGGTAGTCAGTTGCCAGCAAACAAGATCTGAGGGAAGATCAGGGTGCATCATGGGATAGGGAGTTGGCCTCGAGCTGGTTGAAGACCTCGAGCTTTTGCCGTTGGCCGAGTTGGAGCCGAGGATCGGCTCCAAACCCATCAGTAAGAATGAAGGCAAGATGAACAACTCACATGGAACATTATGGTGAGTACATAACTTCTTTTTTTAAGCTTACTGAAAACACTCACCATCTAACCCAATACCATAGTCATGGGTGACTTTAATTAGCCCACTATTAAATGTGAATCATAAACAACACTAAAAATGCAGGCAAAGAGATTCCTGGATTTTGTAAATACAAACTCCCTGGACTACATTTTCAGTATGCTGACCAGGGGTGCAAACATACAAAATTAGTTTTTTACTAATATGGGACAGTGTAATGTCGTGTCTGATAAGATCAGACCACAGAATGGTCTACTTTGCAGTAAAAATAAAACCTGGAACCCTAGCTAACCCTGGAATGTTCAAGAACTACTCTTAGGCTAACTTCTTGCTATTAAGTGATAACCTGGCAAAATTTCAAGTCCCTCTAATCCCTGTGAACACTGCTGCCTACATGGAACTGTTCCCTGAAACCCTTTACAAGGTTGTTAATAACTGCATAGGGGCAGTGTACTCACCAGGAATGTGTACAGAACTAACTTAAAAAAACAAGCCACCCTGGTGGAATCACAGCATCAACAGGATTTATAACAGGACGAAAATTATGCAAAAATTAGGAGGTGTAGCACCCAGCAGGATAAAAGCACTTTCATCAAACTAAGCAAACAACTCAGAGGGCAAATAAAGTCTACCAAAACCAAATTTGAGGTAAATTTGGGGTCCCATGCCAAGGGCAACCACAAAGGACTCTTTAGCTATGTCTGCAGCCTCAAAGGCAATACACGATTGTGTGCAGAGCTTATTGTAAATGGAGCCACCTATACTGAGCCAGAAGATGTAGCAAACCTACTAGAAGACAAACTCACCTTTAACTTCACACTTCTCTCCCCCTCAGCCTCCCATCAGGAAATGTTATCAAAATAACTCCCCCACTGTCACAAAGGAACAGTCCCTCAATGCTCTCTTTAAGGCCAGGAAATCTGCATCAGTGGACCCAGACAGTATCCCAGGCTGCTGTCTAAATAGCATGAAACATGACCTATCAGGCTGTCAGAAATCAGTATTTAACTATAGCCTCCAGACAGGCTTCATGCCTTCTGAGTAGAGAACAGAAACCATCATTCCTCTGCAAAAAGGAGGACCATCTAAAGACACTAGAAACTACAAACCCATAAATCTTGCTAATATGCAAACTTATGGAAAGAATTATCCTGGAAATAATTAATAATGACACAGGAAACCTCCAGACACTGGACCTAACCTAGTTTGATTTTGACAAGGGTAGATCACGCCTACTCATCCTTGTGGACATCTTTGAGAAGTTCACCAAAACAGTGGATGAGGGCAAAACAGTTCCCATTACCTACCTGTAACTGTTCAAGGCATTTGACACAATACCCCTCTTGGGTATAGACAAACTCAACAGGTTAGGTATAAATCCTTATGCCACCTGGTAGATAGCCAACTGGCTCACAGACAGGACCCAGGAAGTTAGAATTGAGAAGTCCACCTCTACAAAGAGGACAGTCACAAACATAGCCCCTCAGGGATAAGTCCTGTGACTGCTCCTTTTTAGCATATACTTCTATGAAGTCAAGACCAACATCAAGGGTCTGTAGTTGACCAAATTTGCAGATGATTGCAAATTAGCAGCGGTCATAGAATCACCCCCCCCCCGACCCCCACTGACACTAATGTTCTCCAGGAAAGGGCTAACATAGAAAATAACTAGTCAGAGCTATGGACTAAAACTAAATGCCAAGAAATGTATAATAGTATCCTTCAGGAAGTCATTCACCCCTGGTAACTATCATATTGACAACACAACACTAAGTGTCAACCCAGTAGTCAGAGACTAGGGTCACACATAAACAGTAATCTAACCTTTGTCCATCACTTGTCTGCAGTAGTAAGGAAATAATTCTATGTTGTTAAACCTGTAAACAAAGGTATGCCATCTAGGTCCAAAGGGGTCATTGTTCAGACCTATCATTGAGCACAATGCCTCCTTTAGTATGTACCTAACCAGGCACATCCAACAACTGGAATGCCCTCAGAGGTTCCTCATTAAAAAATACAGGGCATAAGTAACTTGTCCTATGCAGATTGCTTCAGAGCCCTATCCCTGTATTCTGTCTCCTACAGGCTGTTGAGGTGATATCCATGCCTAGCACACAAGGCATTGTTGGACCTCACCCGGATGGACCTCTTGTATATTCCAAAACAAATAGTTCCAGAATTACCTGTTCTGAAGACTTAAACCTTACCTGTAATAGAAATAGGACTTGCTGAAGAGTTATGTATCCCAGAGTCTACCCCTTCTCTGGAACATGCTCCCCATCCAGGTGAAGCAGAGTTCTTTCCTAACCCAATTCAAGTATTATTTGCACAATTGGATGGGAAACAGGAAATTCATCCCAGGACCTGTGTCTGTAACAGACACAGGCAGCCTTTATCTCCTAAACCCCTGCTTACACTTATCAAGGGTACTAGAACTTGTCAGGAGATTTGGGATGCTTAAAAAGGCCCCTGTAGTCATTAGCCTAATACACACCCATGAACCCATAGTATTATTTATAGTTGTGTAACAGGTGACAGACACTACAATGGAATAACAGAATACATATATTTCAAGTAAGAAAGAGAAATTATGATTGTAGTTAGACAGAAAATGATACATAGAACTCAACACGTAAGTAGATCCAGGTAGTACTTGGATTGTTTTTCAGTAGAGTTAGAAAATAGTTTGGGTTAGTTCTGTATCTAATATGAGATGGGAGGGAATTCCATAGTATAGCAATAGCCCATGGTTGGGTGTGGATAATATTGGATTTACCCACGGTTGGCATGGTTTGGTCAAAAGGACGAAGCCCGAGTGACCAAACAAAACCAACCATAGGTAAATCCAGCATTACCCACACCCAGCCGTGGGTTATTGCTATTATACAATGACATTATTTAAGAAAAATGTTACTTTTCTTAAATAATGTCCTTGTATAAGGGCAATTTGCTGCTTTTTTGCATTTTTCACTGGTATCTTGGGACTTTCTTGAAGTACTGCGCATGCGAATGGGGCTTTTGTTCCCATGCTTATGCAGTATATCAGTGCTGTGGAAAAGAAGCAACAGAGAAAGGAAGCTCTCTTTTGCCTTTCTGTTTTGTTTTTAATTTAAAAAAAAATGAAATTGGGAGACTTTCAACATACAGGATAGAGAAAATATAAGGGTAATCAGGTATGTTTTCTAGTTTTGTATAACGTACCTGATTATCCTTGTATTTTTCTCCATCCCGCCTGTCAAATGATTTTGAAATTTCCCATTTTAGACAGATTTTTGTTTCTAAATAAAAAAGTAGAGTTTCCTTAGCATATAAAACTTTAAAAACAATAATCCACCAACGGAAGCAGACAACCAATTCCAGACAGGAAGTCGAACACTGAGATAGTACACAAAAACTACAATGGAGGAAAGGTTTCACTACTTATTTAAGCTCACAACTTTACAATACGCATTTCTTCCAACAGACTTCATCAGATGGTGTTTTTTTGTATTATCACTGTGGTTGGCTTCCTGTCTGGATTTAATTGTCTACTTCTGTTGGTGGATTAATGTTTTTAAAGTTTTAAGTGTTCATTTTTCTTTTTCCACCTTTGGTTCTCTGTATTCTGTTACTTGTTTTGGTATCTGTAGCCATACCTCTCAACTTCTTAGAGCAAGGAATTTGGACAAGGCATAAAGTAATGAGGGAATAAAGACACAAAAATAGGGACAGCTTTTAAATATTGCTCTTATAAAGTTAGAGTTGCTATATAACAGGGTTTGTGTTGCATGCATGTGCTGAAGGATCTGAAGTCTGAAACTCGTGAATGTGGTAACAGAAGAGTTTGTCTATGATGTGCTTTTCTGGGCAAAAGTCTCTTCCTTTAGTCTTTTATGAAAACCAGATTTGTGTGGTGTGTTGTGTTGCTGAAGTATTAACACGGATTGTGGGCTTTTTTTGAGGATATCTAGCCTCTTTGATTGGTTAACAGCTATGTTTTTATCAGACTTTCTGCTGTGGAGCGTGGGATGTGCTTCTAGTTTTCTACCTCTGCTGTAAAATCCATGATCTGCAGGAGTTTTCTATTAAATTTATTATGGAGGAAAATTTGATCTTGAATAGTTTGCATCCTCACAGCTGGTGGCAGCAGTGATTCTTAGGTCTGTTTATTTAGTGACTTCAGTTGTCAGATATTTCCTAGAAATTACAAATTTTATGAGGAACAGATCCAAAATATGAGGTAAAAATCTGGACTTCCGTAGCATATATTAATAGAAGAAAATTCGGGTGACTGGACTTTTTTCATTGTTATGTGCTTGATTTACAACAGGCGCACTGGTAGGGCTGACCAATCAGCATGCTCGTTTTCAAATGTTAATGGCCAGTAATTGTATAATTTTGATTTTACTGCAGAGTACATCAAATCCCCTGCATGAGTATCAGATTTGTCACCAACTACTTTATTCTTATTCTAGAATTTTAGAGATGTATTATGAGTATAAATCTTAATTTTATTGATTATTGCTGGATACTTGCTTGATTTGTTTTAGATAGCGTGGGCCAGTTTGAATATAGGTGTTAAAATTCTATAGTTTTAGCCAGTTGTTTCTCAGTAATGTGATTTGTTTGGTAGACTAGTTGCACATTTAGTTATTTCATTATAGCATTGTTTGAATTTAGTAAGGTGCATGTATGAGTCTTGTCAGAAGTAGTATTAAGTTTTATTTGGTTAAAAAATGTTTTGATTTCTATAACATCTATAGTTACTTGTTATACTTAGATGCAATATGATTTATATATAAATCTAATGTTTATTTATAGTCTTGGATCACATGTAGCAGTTTATGTAAATCAGCTGTCAGTTTATTGTCTGAGATCACATATAGTAGTTTGCGGTATCTGATGCTTGCTGAAATAAAGTATTGTTTTAGTAAAGTAATGCTAAAATTAGGATTTTTGTAGGTTAGTTTCAGGGCTGGAAGTAATTAGTTTTGTTTTGTTTGCATTTAGCAGTGCGTTAAATACTACTATCCATTTTGCTATAACATGTAAAGATTCTTGAGTGGCAGTTTGGATCTGTTACATTGATTTGTCTAAACAGATGAGGGTTGAGTCACGAACAGACATTGTTTAATAAGAGTAGCATGTCTCTTGTCAACTGACTGGAATCTTTTTCTCAGGTAACTTTCAAACCAAGATATTTTATCTTCATTTAGATCAGGTGTTGGCAATCTAGATAGTAGTTATTTATGGGAAACTGTATTAAAACCTGTGAATAAGTTGAAGTGGGGTGCAACTATGCTTCCTTTGTTGCAGCTTCTGTGAACTGTATCTAAGAAGGATAATAAGGCAGTTGCTGCTGTATCCTGGATAAAAACATGTATTTAGGTTCATAGGTGTGTACTTGGCTAATGGCCTTGGGGCCTTTACAAGCCTAGCCCATAGGATCGCCCTGGCATCATGCCACTCGATCTTAGTTCCCAGTGCCTCTGTCTAGTAAAGTCACTGGAGTGATCCCTGGGGTGAATTTTCTATTTCCCATCCACTCATCAAGATTTCTCTTGAAGAGGGCCAGTGAGGTGCTCTGCTTGACATGTATGGAAAGTCTACTCCATAGCATGGGCAGTCTGTGGGTTATATACCTGTCCCTGCAGCATGTTCTGTTGATTGTGGTAATGAGGTTGAGGTCTCTGGAGCATGTGGTGTGTAGGAAATGGGATTTCTTTAGATGTAGCATTTCTAACAGAGCTGGGTCAGACATGGCTTTGTAAGTCAAGCAGAGATCACCTCTAAGTAGGTGATATGAGACAGAATAGTTGGAGTTTTTTTGAGTCTGTCCATACAGGACAGGTGTTTAAGGCCTAGGATCCTCTTTGTGAGGTACTTTTGCAGCCTCTCCAGTTGTTGCAGGTGTCTAGTGAGGTACATGCCAAATGTATTGTACTCAATGACTGGCCTAATGAGGGAATAGAGGAGAGGGAGACAATGACCTCTTTCTTCCTGGATGCAAAACCCTTATTAATGAGATGTGCCACATAGAAGGACTTTCTGACCACAGTGGCAATGTGGTGATCAAAAGAGAGGTTGCTGTCAACCTGTGTTCCCAGATCTCTTATAATGCTTTCTGTATTCAATGGAATACCATTGATGTGGTAATTCATAGGAACCGGGTTTTTCCCAAAGGAGATGACACATTTTTTGGCATTGAGTTTAAGGCCATGGTTCTGACACCAGTTGTTGGTCTCAGTGAGGCCTTTCTGTAGGATGCCAACATCACTCTTGGAGTTAATAATAGCTCCCAACTTGCAACTGGCTGCGAAATTTGTCAGCCTTTTTGTTGGCCTGGAGAAGTAGATACCAAACAGGAGAGGACCCAGGACCAAACCCTGTAGGACTCCACTTGTGACTGGTTGGCAGTCTGACTTGGAGTCAGCTACTTTCACACTCTGGGTTCTACCTATGAGCCAATTTATAGCCCACCTAGTGATATAGGGATCGATGCCTAGCTTAGTGAGTTTTTCTATGATTCCTGAGTGGGAAATGGTATCAAAGGCCTTGGCCAGATCAAGGTAGGCTGTATGAACCACCTTGCCTTCATCCGTAGATTATTAGTAGCTATATATGTAAAGATTTATTTGTCATACATTGTCCAAGTACTTTTGATATAGGTGAAAGAATAGGTACAGGATAGTAACTTCACAAAGCACCACCTTTGTGAAGTGGAATTACGTAGTTTTTTTTTCCATAGGAGCTGGACATGGGATTTAGTTATTAGTCTATTTATAAGAATGTATACAGAACAGGCAACTGAAGCTGCTGGTATAAGAAATATTCACCAGGGAGATTATCTATCCAATAAAGTAGGCTTAATTTCTTTTAGTTAAGTTTTTTTTGATGTAAGAAGTATAGACTTTTGTGAAATTTAAAAGAACTATAAGTAAGCTGAGTTAAATTGGAAGTACAAGTCAGTGTTTTTTTTTTTTTATTGCTCAAGAATGCCAGTAAAACAAAAAGTCTATTTTATATACATTATCATAGCTTGTTTCATTTGAGAAAGGAAGAAAGGATTTTTGCTGGTGTTAGTGTATTATTTATATGCTTTCACTCTTCTTTTGTATTTTTTTTCCAACAAACATCTTTATTAAATTTTCACACATGACATAGATAATCTTACATTTATACAAATGAAAAACAAACAACATAATACCACTTTAGTTGCAAACAGTACACATCACAAACACCATTGAAACAACTGTAGTTGCAACCATTATACATCACTTATGATCTAGCCAGTCATTGTCAGTTAAGTATTATACAGCTCATTCAAATCCTGCCTCTTAAACCTTGTTCCTGCTCTGCATTTATTATTCCCACAATTCCCATTTTTTCCTATGTGGTTTGCTCCCTCCCTTTTCTAAAGATCACACGAACTCAAACTCTAGGGTTTGTGAACTTCCCCTTTCATCATACTCAACTTGATCTATCACTCTAAATAATATGAGTGGCCTGGGCGACTGATCACATGTTTAGCTAAAGCACTTTCTAACCTACCTTTTCTAATATTATATAGGTGTTCATATACACGCTGTCTTAATTTACGGCAGTCTTGCCTATGTAAAAACTAGGACAAGACTGGTGCTGGGCTAAATACACCACTCTACTGGAATTACAGTTGTACTTGCCCTTACAAGTATACTTTCTCCCTTTCAGTGTGTATGTATAACCCACATCCAAATGCTTACAAAAGGCACAGGTCTCACATTTAAACATACCTTGTTACCTTATCAGTCCCAAATTTTTAAATTCTAATAACCCTTTCAGGTTTCGAGCTCTTCTAAAAATAAATTTAGGGTTAGCACCTAGTTTATTCACTAAGAACCCTTCCGATGCTATTACATACCAATTCTTAATCAAGACCTGTTTAATGTTGCCAGCATCAATATTATAAGGGGCTATAAAAGTCAAGGGATAGTTTACTATTTCACTTTGTTGGATATCATCACTCACTGTACTCCCATTTTCCATTATACATTGTCCACACCCCAAGATAGCTTTGAAATAAACAATATTCCTTTTCATTTGAGCTTCATTCACCAATTCTTCTAGTAAGGGTGCCGAGTAGCCTCTCTTCGAAAACATTTGGACTAACAAGTCACATTCAGTCATGAAATCAAAATTAGTAGTGCACATTCTGGCTGCTCTTACGAGCTGTCCCTTCACAACAGATTTTTTCTGATACCAAGGGTGAGCACTAGTAAAGTGCACAAAGGAGTTTAAATATGTCTCCTTTTTATAGATCTTCACTTTATAACATCTATTCTGTCCATCTGTAGACAAATCCACATCCAAGAATGCTATCCTCTCTGTATTGAATGTGTGGGTGAATGTTCAAAATTCTGTTGGTCTATTACAGTATTCAATAAATTCAACAAATAAGTCATGTCCACCCTTAAATATAATAAAAATATCATCCAAAAATCTGGTGTAAAAAATGTGCTGAATAAAGGGATTATTAATAAATTCATATTTGCTCTCCCAATACGCCATAACTAAGTTAACCAAACTGGCTCCTACTGGGGAGCCCATGGCTACACCCTTTTTCTGCAAATAATATTTACCCTCAAATCAGAAGAAATTATTGCTCAAAATAATATCCAGTAATTAGTGTATAAGGGAAACATTAGTGTTACTAACACCCCTCTTAGCTAAAGTAGGCTCACCCATTCGATTCCTGGATCTTGCAGAATCACAGTATAAAGGTCCTTCACATCTACAGTAGCAAAGTTAAAATCAGGTTCAAAATTCAAACTATTGATGTTCTCTAAGAAGGACCATGAGTCCTTTGCAAATACAAGGTACCTTCACTACATACTTCTTCAAAAAATTATCTACAAACTTAGCTAGGGGGTACGTGATGGAATTCCTACCATTCACAACTGGCCGGAAAGGGGGATTTACCAAATCTTTGTGAAATTTCGGAATCCCAAAAATAACTGGAATCCAAGTGGCTGGCATAGAGAAATAGTTCAATAAATCAAGGTCAATACGATTCTCTATAAACAAGTCATTCAAGTAAATGTTAATTCTCCTATACGCATGGTTCAGTTCATTCAAGGAAACCAAAGTATACGTGTCAGTGTTTAGCATATTCAATTATCATTATAATAAAAAATGTTCATAAACACAAGTCCCCCACCCTTATCAGGTTTGGAAACCTGCACTCCACTTTTTCTTAAATTTTCTAACATTTCCTATTCAGCAGGTTGAACATTAATACAATTCCTCTTTCTGATAAAATGAGCAGAAAGAGAAAAATTGTATTAATGTTCAACCTTGCTAGCCACCTGAGGAAAAATTAATTGGAATCTACTTGGGGTATAAAAATACCTATGTAAACATTTCCAAGCAAAGATCCTAAATCTTCTAGACTTTGTTGCATATTTGGGAGATATACATATATCCCCCCATTGTCTGTGAATTGCTTATCCACTCTCTCTTCCCAGTCCTTTCTAAGCTCCTCTGATTGATTCTTATAATTATCATGCAGTATTTTATATGCTTTACTAATTATTCCTTTCTTAATGGCAGCTTCTG
>NC_056730.1:1090699634-1090819634 GCF_019279795.1 Protopterus annectens | reverse complement strand
GTAAAGCTCCATGGTAACACAAACAAAAATTATAACTACAAAACAATACAGTATTAAAAGACTTGCTAACATAAAGCAAAAATCAACAAGTATGGAAGGTAAGTAAAATATGTAGGGTTCCTATTATATAATCGAAAATGCAATCCTTCGAATCCACGAAGCACGAAACAGCAAAATAGCGAAATGGCATATAAGCAATTTCTTTCCTTGGGAAAGAAATCGCTTGGCTGCCTCCGTTACTTTGCCGTTTTTCTCACTGTAGTGCGATCTCGGAGTTGGAATATTTAAGTAGTGGGGGTGTGAGGACACAGCCCCCCACTTTATGTAATGTTTTGAAGTTTTTATTTATTTATTTATTTTTTATGGAACAGCAATTTTTTTTCCCTGTGGAAAAAAAATCGCTGTTCCAAGTGTTCGGGATTGTAAGCTTTCGCTTACATGGGGTCGAAAAATCAGCATTCGCTTTTTTAAGTGTTTGCTGATTTAATATAGACCCAATATGTACATAGTGGTTTTAACAAGGCAGTTAAGTATTAATATACAAGATATTTAAAAAGTGGTTACTAAAATAGAAAATTTCTTCAGTACTTTCTTATTGCCGTAAGGAGAAGTATCTCTCGGGCTTCACAGAAGCAACAGTCGGTTAAGGGCTTTGTTTATGGCAGCTAAGTCCACACTGGGGGAAACCATCCACGCAGAAGTTTTTTGCCCTTTTAAGAAAATATTATTTCATTTAAATTTTTGACTAAAAGCAAGAGTTCACCTTTAAAAAAAATTGGTATTTTTTTATCAATATCATAAGTTTGCTGTCAGGGACCGCTATTTATACCTACCTGTGTTATTTAGCTAATCAGGTGCTAATTTTGATTAAATATATGTTCTGCTAGCACAAATGTTTAATGGCGTGGCTAAATGATTTATTTAGAGACAGGCAGGGATGTGTTTTCTTACAGTGTATTGCTTATGCTCATCTCGTGACAACCTACCTGCCATTTTTTTTTTTTTTGACTATCCGTGTTTTTATCTTAGTAAAAGGAGTACTGACAGGGGAAACTGAGTGCAACTTGTCTTTTTACTTTGGGAAGGGGCTAGGACAAGAAGTGTGAAGCTTATCAGTTGGAGTTGTAAGCACTAGTTAGCCTATCTACTACAAGAGGAGTGGTTTCTGGCCCAGAAATTGTAGTTTATTGACCGTTTGGCAGTTTTTCCATCTCTTTCAACTTTCTGGTGTAAAAGCCCATGTTTGCACTTGCATCCCACCTTTCCTGTGACTAGTCTAGTCCAGGTACAGATTTGCTGTATCCGGGACTGTTTGTAACCTTCTGAGCTCCCCAAGCCTTTCTGTGTTGGAGGGAAGCCTTCTAGCTTATCAGTGGGAGTGGTAAGCACTAGGTAGCCTATCTACCACAAGAGGAGTGGTTTCTGGCCCTGTAATTGTAGCTTATTGGCCGTTTGGGCAGTTTTTCCATCTCTTTCAACTTTTTGGTTTAAACGCCTGCATTTGCGCTTGTTTCCTGGCTTTCTTGAAACTAGTCTAGACCATATACAGATTTGCTGTATTCAGAACTGTAAGCTTCTGAGCAGTGCCAACGTCTGCTCTTCAATTTTCCCTTAGATCTGCTAGTTCTCCCCTCTCCTACACTTTTACTAGTTTATTAGTTTAGCACTTTACCAGACTTCTTGTAGCAGTTATTGTAGCACACAAAAGTGCTACCAGCACTAAACGTTCTACAAGGAAACAGCTGTATTACTTATTATTAATGCCCACCCCTCCAGGCATGTCTAAAGGTCAGTTCCCTGTGTTTTCTCCTATTAACCTGGTGAACTTGGGCATCCTGAGGCAATGCAGCAACTGCCTCATGTACACTGACAACCCTCTCATCTTACCTCCCAACACTCAGACTTGCTTGAGATGCACTTATATATCCAAATTGGAAGCCACGCACTTTCCAGCCAAGACCAGAATAGCTGGTCAAGAGGAGAAGGTCAACACTTCAACCACACCACATGGAACACATAGCCCTCCAGAACACACACCAGCACTACCTTCACATAAAAACACAAACCACACACCCACCTTCGTGGAGGCTCTCAATAAAAATCTACCCAAACAGCAGAGACCTCCAAGGCAGTGGACCACCACAACACAACACTAATCACGAGATATATAACTCTCCTAAACAGAGTGCCACTCAACCAAAGCCCCTAAGGCAAAACAGCATGCCCAACACACTAGTCATAGGTAAGTAGATAGTGAGGCACACTGATGTCCCACTCACTAGGTTGACTAAGGAGAAAGTAACATTCAGTTGCCTGTCAGGTGCCAAGATCCGCCACATAATGCATGCACTCAGGTCCCTCAATAACAGGTACAAATATGACTCTGTCATTGTACATGTGGGTGTGAATGACCTGAGACGTGCCTCCCTGGACAACATGAAAAGAGACATGGAGGAGCTCTCTGATTATGTAGCCTAGGCGGGTATGACCCTAGAATGATACCACAGTACAAGCAGAAAATGATTGATTTTAACAATTGGCTAAGTTTCTGGTGTCATTTTAAGGGGATCCAGTATCTGTCTGCCTGAGATGACATGATTGACAGACCTCCATGCTTTGCCAGAGATGGCCTGCATCTGTCACCCCTGGGCTTCCAGATACTGGCCAAGTCTCTTGCCACCCCTTTAGTGCCTTTTTTAGGCGGTGTTCCAAAGACCAAATAACCACTGTAACAGCTACAAACAAGTGCAATATGAGGGTCATGCTGCTCAACGCTAGATGTCTAAATGTCAAAATGCACTTGCTTGTAGCACTCATTAAAATGGAGAACATCGACATTTGTGCTGTAACAGAGACCTGGTTCAAGGCAGCAGAAATCACCCCTGCACTACCGGGCTATAACTCATTTCACACCTTTCGGCCCCAGAACTTGGACCGAAGCTCCAAAGGCGGTGGTGTTTCCATATTCATAAAGATGCTCACACCTCTAGACTGGTAGCCCAACATAATGCATCTGAGATACTTCAGGTGCAACTAACCATGGATAAGACACCGATTCATGTCATAGCCTGCTGTAGGTCCCCAACCATGTTCCAAGACTCACTCCACATTTCTAAGCACCCTGGCGAATATTAGGGTCCAACCTAACACTCTCATACTGGGCGACTTTAACTACTCCTCCAATTAACTGGGAAAACTACTCATGTACCAATACACTTGCCCAACATTTCCCGGAATTCATTAATTCCAATCCCCTGGACCAGCTTGTTCTTATCCCCTCTAGAGGTAGCAACATCCTTGACCTGGTCATTACTAACATGGGCGACTGTTGCTCCACAACAATAGTCAACTTCTCCCTAGTCAACTTCTTCCTGGTTAGATCTGACCACAAACTAAACACCTTGGAAATACAAATCCCTCCCACCCCACCCCACCCCACCTCCCGCAAAGGTAACCACCATGAAAAACTTCTTCAAAGCTAACTTTGGGCTGCTAAAAACAGAGGTGGCTAACTTCACGGCACCCATGCAAATGGAGAATGGTTGCATGACCACCGAATTGTGCACCAATGCACTGTACAAACACGTACACAAATGCATGGATCTCACCATACCCAATAGAACCAAGAAGCTCTCCTCCAAAAAAAGGAAGCCAGTCTGGTGGTCCCCTGCCATAAACAAACTCTACAACAGAAGGAGGAAACTCATGCGGAATACGGTGAAATCCCAAGACTGGAAAAACTCCCCCTGCAAAATTCCAGTAATCAAGGGCACACAGGTAGAAACCACACTCTCCAAAGCTAAGACTACAGCATCCATGGGACCAGATGACATCCCGGGCTGTGTACTACGTGAACTCCAAAATGAACTGGCACCTCACCTAAGTGTCATGTTTAATCATAGCCTCACCTCAGGTTTCGTGCCCACTGAGTGGCACACAGTTACAGTTATCCCGCTCCACAAGGGGGTATCCACCTTGGTTCCCAGGAACTACCATCCCATCAGTCTGACGAGCCTGGTCTGCATGGGCATGGAATGCATTATCATGGAACTTATAAACAAAGACATTGGCATCCTTCAAACACTGGACCCCACCCAGTTTGGGCTCGTGAAAGGCCGATCTTGTCTTCTGAACATGATTGACTTCTTCGAATCAGTCTCCAGAGCTGTGAACGAGGGTAAGGCGGTCCACACAGCCTGTCTGGACCTTGCCAAGGCCTTTGACACCATCCCCCACTCTGGAGTCATAGATAAACTTACTAAGCTGGGCATAAATCTCTATGTCACTCGATGAGTTGCCAACTGGCTTACTGACAGAACCCAGACTGTAAAAGTAGCTGACTCCAAATCCAGCTCCAGACAAGTGCTCAGGGTTCAGTTCTGGGACCGCCCTTGTTTGGCATCTGCTTCTTTGAAGTACAGGCCAACACTAAGGGACTCTGGCTAACAAAGTTCGCAGATGACTGCAAATTGGGAGCCATTATTGAATCCCCAAATGATGTGCATATTCTACAAAAGGGTGTTACAGAAACGGATGCTTGGTGCCAGAGCCATGGGCTCAAGCTTAATTCCAAGAAATGTATAGTTATCCCCTTTGGGAAAAAAACATATACCCATGAATTACCACATAGGTGTCAGTACACTAAACACTGAAACTGTGATGAGAGACTTAGGGACACAGGTGGAGAGCGTTCTCACCTTCGATAATCACATCGCCACAACAGTCAGGAAATCCTTCTGTGTGGCACACCTCATCACTAAGGGCTTTTCATACAGAAAAAAGGAGGTCATTGTCTCACTGTACTCATCCCTCATTAGACCCATTATAGAGTACAACACCCCATTTGGTATGTACCTCACAAAACATCTGCAACAGCTGGAAAGGCTGCAGAAATACCTCACTAAAAGAATCACAGGCCTAAAGCAGATGCCCTATGCTGTCCATCTAAAAAAACTCCAGCTATACTCTGTGGCATATCATCTACTCAGAGTCAATCTCTGCTTAACATACAAGGACATGTCAAACCCTGAGCTGTTGGACATGCTCCACTTAAAGAAATCCCAATCCCTCAGAGCTACACACTCCAGGGATCTAAACCTTGTCATCACAATGAACAAAACATGCTGGTGGGATAGGTTCCGGACCCAGAGACTCCCCAGACTCTGGAATAGACTGCCCATACATGTCAATCAGAGTGCCTTCTTGGCCCTCTTCAAAAGGAACTTTGACGATTGGATGGGAGATAGGAAATTCACCCTGGGGTTCACCTAAACAGGGGTCCAGGGAAGTAAATATTGTGGGAAGAAATATCCGGGGAATTGTTTGGCTAGGCATGTATAGGCTCTAGGACTGATAGCCTAGTACCAACCTATGAACCTATTATCAGCCTCAACAAAAAGTTGAGATCCCTCATCAAATCCTCTAAAGCTAGCTATGAAAATAGAATTGCAACAGATGGTAAAGACAACCACAAGGCCTTCTATAGTTATGTAAAGAATCCTCATGGCAATACCCAGATTTGCGCTGAGCTGCTGCACACCTCCTATACCGTTCCCCCCAAAGGACCAATCACAATACCAGTAGATTGCCAGGCACCCAGTATTACTACTGCACAGGTTAAAACAGCACTGTTCAAGGCCAAGAATACAGATTCTATGGGACCTGACAATATCCCTGGCTATGTTCTACATGAACTACAGAGTGACTTGGCACCTCACCTGTGTGCCCTGTTCCATCACAGCCTCATCTCAGGCTTTGACCCTACCAAATGGTGTGCTTCTACAGTCATCCTTCTCCACAAAGGAGGAGCGACTACAGATCCAGTGAACTATCGCCCCATTAGCCTGATATGCAAAGCTATGGAACACATCATGATGGACCTAATAAACAAGGATATAGGGAATCTCCAGACTCTGGATCCTACTCAATTTGGTCTTGTGAAGGGTAGATCATGCCTGCTTAACTTCATCGACTTCTTTGAGTCAGTCACCAAAGCTGTGGATGAAGGCAAGGTGGTTCATACAGCCTACCTTGATCTGGCCAAGACCTTTGATACCATTCCCCACTCAGGAATCATAGAAAAACTTGCTAAGCTAGGCATCAATCCCTGTATCACTAGGTGGGCTGCAATCTGGCTCACAGATAGAACCCACAGTGTGAAAGTAGCTGACTCCAAGTCAGACTGAAGACCAATCACAAGTGGAGTCCCACAGGGTTTGGTCCTGGGTCCTCTCCTGTTTGGTATCTACTTCTCTGAAGTCCAGGCCAGCACGAAGGGATTCTGACTGACAAAGTTCGCAGACGATTCCAAGTTGACAGCTATTATTAACTCCCCAAGTGATGTTAACATCTTACAGAAAGGCCTCACTGAGACCAATGACTGGTGTCAGAACCATGGCCGTAAGCTCAATGCCAAAAAATATGTCGTCATCCCCCTTGGGAAAAACCCGGTTCCCTTGAATTCCCACATCGATGGTAGTCCACTGAACACAGAAGGCGTTTTAAGAGCACTGGGAACACAGGTTGGCAGCAACCTCTCTTTTGACCACCACATTGCCACTGTGGTCATAGTCCTTCTATGTGACACATCTCATTACTAAAGGTTTTGCATCCTGGAAGAAAGAGGTCATTGTCTCCCTCTACTCTTCCCTCATTAGGCTAGTCATCGAGTACAATGCCCCATTTGGCATGTACCTCACTAGACACCTGCAACAACTGGAGAGGCCACAAAAGTACCTCACAAAGAGGATCCTAGGCCTTAAACACCCGTCCTTTTATGGACAGACTCAAAAAAACTCCAGCTATTCTCTGTCTCATATTGCCTACTTAGAGGCGATGTCTGCTTGACTTACTGACCCAGCCCTGTTAGAAATGTTACATCTAATACATCTAAAGAAATCCCAATCCCTCCACACCACATGGTCCAGAGATCTCAACCTTATTACCACAATCAACAGAACATGCTGGAGGGACAGGTTCATAACCCAGAGACTGTCCATGGTCTGGAATAGACTTTCCATACATGTCAAGAAGAGGACCTCACTGGCCCTCTTCAAGAGAAATCTTGATGAGTGGATGGGAAATAGAGAATTCATCCCAGGGATCACTCCAGTGGCTATACTCGACAGAGGCACTGGGAACTAAGGTTGGGTGGCACGATGCTAGGGTAATCCTATGGGCTAGGCTTGTAAAGGCTCCAGGGCCATTAGCCTAGCACACACTTATGAACCTATAAGTGTGCTGCATGTGTACAGTAGGTATCAACTTACTTTCTGACTGACTGCTCTAGCAATATTTATGCTTTTGGCTTCTCTTCAAAGACTACAGCAGGGTACCCACTCTGATCCTGCTGGTTTCAGTTCTGCTGTTCCTAGAAAGAAAAAAAGCACTTATTTAGGCACCCTTGGCTTTGCCGTAGCTGTAGCCTATAGCTCATCCAAAAGTGAGTGAACCTGCAGTGGCCATTGGTTGCTTCTTAGACCACTCACTTACCTCTCTTTCTTCTTCTTCTAGTATAGTCCTTTCAGTCGTCGCAAACTATGGGTTAGCTGTGTCCCCTTTGGCTGTTCCATTGTCTGATAAAGGGACAGGAGAACCATCTTCTCTAGATTTGGGAGACATTCAGATTTTTCATGGGGTACCAAGGGAAGAGACTATTAGATTAGTCAGATATCCATCCTTCAAGTCAGTGTTCTTCCACAAGGACTTCTATAAAAAAAAAAAAAAAAAACAAAGATTAAACATTGTTTAACTCATGGGATAATTACAGTTTAGAATGATGAATCCGATATTGTTAATCCTTGTTCATTCCTTACATGTGGGTATCAGTTCCGACCTCGGAACTGAGCCGGCCATCTTCCAAGCTCATGTCAGCTACAAACTCCCAAGCTAAAACTCTTACCCAGAATTCCCCTCTCTCTGTTACCTCAGATTTCATTTGCCGCATCGCCATTTGGTCGTGTCAAGCTACTTCTCTTGAGCTAAGTAAAATATTTTTCTTCATACTAATTGAAGGGGCTACTTAAATCTTCTTTTTCAGAGACTATTTCTGGGTCAGAGGCTTCAACCCCTCCAAGAGCCCATAAGAAAAAGAGTGATAAACATATAAAGGCCAAGTCTCTTCCTTCGTCCCGGCTGGGGACCCCCAGGGACCGAGACCCAAGAAAGCTAACCTTTCCAGTTCGGATTCGACTTCTTCGGCTCCAGCGCTTTCGGTACCTACACCTTCGGCACCGAGGCCATTGGAGCCATCTGTGACTTCAGCACCGACTAGCATGCCCTTTCCCGTATCGGTACCGAGGGGCTCCTCAGTTCAGACCTCTTTACCGGCACCGACTGCCCAGTCGATACAGACTGTTACGACGTTGATGGATTTTTCGATGTCCATTGCCTGTTCAGCTCTGACAACTTACCCGACACCGACTACCCTCTCAGCACCGACCATTCAGTTATTGGCACCGATTTTTTTCAGTTCCAGCCTTAGCACCGACAAATACTTCGGTACCGACCTTATTGTCAGTGCAGACCATAACTTCAGCACCAATGATTTCCTCAGTGCAGACACCTGTAGTTCAGTCCTTTACAGCCACGTTGTTTTCAGTGCAGACCTCCGAGGTGGGCACCGAGCTTGCCCCGTCTTTGGATAGACCTGACTCTCCCTCAGCCATGTCTGTGAAATCCTCTAGAAACCTCTCTATACACAACATCTTGCGTCTTGTGGATCAAGTGCTTTTGGCCAGAGGTATTCTGCCCCCCAGGACCTATCCTTCCTCGGGAGGTGATCACTCTTTACCAAAGACCCCTACTTATTTTCCTCCTTCATTGACTTTAAAGCCCCTTGATACAGCACAATCTTCCCCCTCTACGGTTCCCTTTATGGACCTCACTAAGGAGCCGCAGTTGCCTTTGTGGCAGGCGAGTTTCACTATGATCCAGGATGTCAGCTGTGGCATACGTAATATGGTGTTTTACAGCCATCCAGGGACTCCGAGTCGGCAGGCTGAGTCACTTAGGAGAGGGGTGACCCCTGCCCTGGGCACTCACCCCTCTTCAGGTGGACCAGCCTTCCAGCTAATGGAGAAGGCTCTGGCGTTGGTTAGCAATCCTATGCTATCACTCTACCCGCCCTCCTCTGGACCACAATGTACACAAGTCGCTCCTAGCAGACACCGGGCGCAAGGGCCTCAGGATATACTCCCACAGGAGACTCCTTTTGTGCTGTCTTCCCCAGCTTCTCCCTTTGATGAAGTTCATCAAAAGAGCTTGTGCAAGAGGAAGCACATGGACTCCACAGAGGAGTCCCTTACTGAAGACACATACTTTGATGATGGTGAAGGGTCTCCTCGCTCACCCTCTGAGGTATCCTTTGGTGATATTCTTGAAATTCTTAAACAGAGAGGTGACTGGCAGCCCTCGAAACTGACCTCTGAAGAGTCTGTGTTCCTGCAGGCCTTTTGCACCTAGCCCCCTACCTCCTGGGTTACTCCACCTGCCGACGAACTGGTCCGGCTCATTGTGCAGCATGTGTGGAAGGCTCCTGACACCATTGAGGCCATTCCCTGGAGGTCAGATAAAATTTTCTCCCCTCCTGCTACTGACCCCAATTGGTCCAAAGGTCTTCCTGTAGATGTTTTGCTGGTGGCGGTCGCAACTAAAAAGGACCTGGTGAAGAAGAAATACAGACTGTCCATCCGTCCAACAAAGAGTCCCGGGCTCTGGATAGAATAGGGACATGTACTTTTGCATCAGCGACTTTTGCAATCAGGTCCCTGAATTATATGGCACACTTTACCAGGCTTCAAAGGAATTTCATTTCTGAGCTCTCTGAAACTTTGTCTGGTGCTGTGTCTGATGAGGTCCGTGACAAAGTGGCCTCTCAGCTAGCCACCATTGAATTGATATCTAACGCCTCCATGTGCCTGATATCTCACGCATCAAAAGGAGCAGCTAGAGTGGCGAGTTTAGGCATTGTTCTGAGACAACACACCAGGATGCACTTGTGTAATTTCATGGAACCCTTCAAAGCTTCCTTTCTCAACGCTCCCATCGAAGCCTCTTCATTGTTTGGATCCAAGGTTAAAAGCACGCTGGCCAGATGTGAACAGGACGGTAAGACCCTTTCTGCCGTGGGTGTCTGTTATTCTTCCCCTCAACGGGCTTTCTGCAAAAACCAGAAGAGTGGGAAGATATGGTACAGAAAGTCTCAGGGTCCTTTCCATGACACACAGGCCGAGTTTTCCCCTAGAGGCAGAGGAGGAAACTCACAGGAGAGATGCCCTTTTTGGGGCAGAGGGGGGTCTGCGTAACCAGGGTTCCAGGGACTCTTTCCCTGGCCACTCCTACTAGCGCTCCTGAAGAGCGGCCCAACTGCTTTCCTCTGGAAGTGGTTGGGGTTTGTTTCTCTTTGTACCCTTCTGCCTGACTAACCATCACCACCGATTCTTGGGTACAAAGGATAATAACCAGAGGATATCATATTCCCTTCGATCTTTGTCCCGCTCCCCCAACAAGCGTACCCGACGTTCCACCCAGTCAAAGTGAAGAAGCAGCATTAGAGATATCAAAGCTGCTAAGAAAAAGAGTCATCCAGATAGTCTCTCCAGACCAGATAGGATCCGGATTCTACACAAGACTATTTTTGGTGCCAAAGAAAACCGGGGACTAGAGTCCAAGTTTGGATCTCAGTGTATTGAACAAGTTTGTAAGAGTACAAAAATTCCAGATGGTCACAATACAGTCTATCCTTCTACTTTTGGAAAAAGATGATTGGATGTGCTTGATAGATCTTCATGATTCGTACTACCACATAAAAGTGGACAGGCCATCAAGAAGATTCCTTTGCTTCCGTGCAGGAGCCAATCACTACCAGTTCAGAGTACTGCCCTTCGAACTCTCTACAGCCCCCAGAGTGTTCACAAAGTGCATGGCCATCGTCACAGCTCACTTGCGACTACAAGGATTCCAGGTGTTTCCATACCTAGATGACTGGCTCATCTCCGCCCCCACCAGGCATCTGTTAGAAGAAGCCCTGGCATACCCTCTCCTTTCTGCAGAAAGGATAGGCATAACCATTAAACTGGCAAAAATCCAATCTCACCCCATCTCAGTCCACAAAATTTATAGGGGTCATCTTGAATACAAAGAATTGCAGAGCATCCATTCCAGAGCACAGAATTCTAAGGATAAAGCAACAACTGATCCCAATCCTTTCAAGGGAGAAATCCACAGCTCACTCTGTTCTACAGTTGTTGGGTTCCATGGCAGCCTCCATAACCATTGTCCCCCTGGCCAGGTTTCACATGAGGCTTCTACAATGGCTACTTGTCACCCAATGGTATCCCTTTCAGTACCCTCTTTTAGCCAAGATTCGGGTAACTCACAGGTGCAAACAGGATTTAAATTGGTGGATAGCCCGCAACCCATCACAATGGTCTCAACCCTTCTCCCCCCCAACAGCCCAAGGCTACAGTGACCACGGATGCCTCCTTGATGAGGTGGGGGGCTATGTCAGGGACAGACAGTCCAAGGTACTTGGTCCGAAATAGAGGCCCATCTGCATATAAATTTTCTAGAGCTGAGGGCGGTGCTTCTGGCATTGCAAGCATTCCATCCCCTGCTGCCACCTGGGACTATTGTGATACAATCAGACAACATGGCGGTGGCCTGGTACATCAACAAACAAGGCGGAACCAAATCCTACCCACTCTGTCAAGAGGCCATGAGGATATGGCATTGGGTGATGGCTACCAACCATTTTCTTCTAGCAATGCACATTCCTGGGAGTTCCAACATGATAGCAGACAGACTCAGCAGGTGTATACTACAACCTCATGAGTGGTCCCTGAATCCCTTGATAGCAGCAGAGATTTTCAACAGCTGGGGACTTCCTTGCTGCAGTCTCTTTGCGTCCCCGACCAACTACAAGTGCAGCAACTATTTTGCCCTGATTCCCTCTCTGGGACAGTCACCCAGGAACGCTCTAGTCCACGATTGGCCCTCGGGTCTACTTTATGCATTTTCACCTCTCCCCCCTCATTCCCCAGTTTCTGAAGAAAGCCCGCCGGTTGAAGAGCAAAGTAATCCTCATAGCACCATATTGGCCTCGTCAGATTTGGTTACCCTTCCTTTGGCCTCACCTGCTAGATCAACCGTGGATTCTCCATCCAACCCCGGGGTTGATCTCTCATCCACAGAATCTGATTCACCCCAACTTAAACAGCCTGAAGCTCACAGCTTGGCTCCTCCAATTCCTTTGATTGTCAGGCAGACTGATCTTTCTTTGCCAGTGCGTGACATTCTTATTACATCTCATAAGTCTTCCACCAGAATTACATATATCAGCAAGTGGAAAAGATTTACTTTTTGGCTGAAAGAAAAACAGGTAGATGTTTTTTCAGCACCAGTGTCGATAGTACTGGAGTATCTAGCCACCCTATTTCAATACGGTCTATCTGCCTCTACCATTAGAGTTCATTTAGCTGCAATATCTAATTTCTATGATGGTGTCCAAGACTCCTCTCTTATGTCACATAAATTATGCAAGACTTTCTTAAAAGGCGTGAATCATCTAAAACCCCCTTTTAAAGAACCTGCTTAACCATGGGATCTGTCACTAGTCCTACAAGCTTTGACAATGCCACCTTTCGAACCAGCTTCTTCTTGCAACCTCAAATATTTGTCATGGAAAACCTTGTTTTTGGTCGCCATTAATTCTGCCAGACGCATCTCTGAGCTTCAAGCCTTATGCTTCAAGAGTCCATATTTAATTTTTCATAGAGATAGTGTCATTGAGAACTAATCCTTCCTTTCTGCCAAAAGTGTTCTCTGAAATGTTCATTAATCAAACCATTGAATTTCCAGTTTTCTTCCCAATCATTCAAACAAAGGAGAGTATTGCCTACATACCCTAGATATTCACAGGCAACTTCCCTTCTACTTGAACAGGATTAAGGCGTCTCGTAAATCAGACCAATTATTTTTGACCTATTCTGGACCTAGATTAGGATGTGCTGTTGCTAAGGTCACATAGGCTAAATGGTTGAAAGACTGTGTGATCTTCATTTATAGACAACGTAATATTCCATTACCTACTACCATAAAGGCTCATTCTACAAGGTTGGTGGCAACTTCTGCTGCCTTCCATGCCAGAGCTTCTTTACATGACATTTGTGCAGCTGCAACTTGGGCTACCCCTCATACCTTCATCAATCATTACAAATTGGATTTGGCCTCCAAGGGAAGAGCATCTTTTGGTTCTATGGTGCTCAGGAATGTTCTTCCATGAGAGCCTCCCAGGAATAAAGGTAGCTGGAGACCCTGTCTCACACATAAGGAATGAATGAGGATTAACAATATCAGATAAAGAAGTTATGTCTTACCATAATGTTCCATCTGTATTGTTGATCCTCGTTCAGTCATTACGACCCTCCCTCCTTCCCCCTCCTGTGGCTTCTTGTGGATCTCACCATCTGGTTCTATTAGGTCATTTGACCAGAGGTAGCCTCTACCCACTTTTGACTTGCAAACTCAATCTGAGGTAACAGGGAGAGGCGAATTCTGGGTAAGAGTTTTAGCTCGAGAGTTTGTAGCTGATGTGAGCTTGGAAGATGGCCGGCTTGGTTCCAAGGTCGGAACCGATACCCACATGTAATGACTGAATGAGAATCAACAATAGAGATGGAATGTTATGGTAAGAAATAACTTCTTTTTTTTCACCATAACAAATCATGCATTGCAAGCTATGAATCCTGGTATTCATAAGGCATTACAGATGAGCATCTGTTGTAAAGAAATTCCTGACTAAACTGGGCCTGATGATTCTAATTATGACCAAGATAGGGCTTCTTCTCATTCAGGTTCAGAAGCCTAACTTTCTGACTGTGAAGAAAATGCAAATGTGATGTTGTCCTATCTCGTCTTCATTCTTAACTGGTTGGGTTCAGAACCGATCCTCGGTTCTGACTCGGCCTTCTACGAAAGCTCGAGGTCTTCCACTAGCTAGTGGCTGTAACAGTATCCCATCATGCCCTAGGAAAGCTCCCCAGATCTCGTTTGCTGCTAAAGCAAGATCGAGTGCTTCATACTGGCTCTGGCTAAGTGAAATTATTTATTTTTTCTTCATAGGTTCATAGGAGGTACTAGGCTATCGGCCCAAGGGTCTAAGTAAGCCTAGCCAACAAGGTTCCATGGCTTACGCAACCCAAGAAAGTTAATTTCCTGTACCCCTGTTAAGCAGAGCCACAGAAGTGATCCCCGGGGTGTATTTCCCATCCACTCATCAAGTTTTTTTCTTGAAGAATGCTAATAAGGAACTTTGCTTGACATAGATGGGTAGCTTGTTCCAGAGTATAAGAAGTCTCTGGGACAGGAAACTATCCCTCCAGCATGTCCTGTTTATTGTGGTGACAAGGTTTAGGTCCCTAGAGCATGTAGCTTGGAGGGATTGGGAATTCTTTAGGTGTAGCATGTCCAACAGCTCTGGGTTTAACATAGCTTTATATGTTAGGCAGAGATTTCCTCGGAGTAGGAGATATGCTACAGAATAAAGATGGAGTTTTTTGAGACAGCCAGTGTAGGGCATCTGTTTGAGGCCAGTTATCCTCTTTGTGAGTTACTTCTGTGGCCTTTCCAGCTGCTGCAGATGTCTTGTGACGTACATTCCAAAAGGGGAGTTGTACTCTATAATGGATCTAATGAGTGCCAAGTAGAGGGGAACAATGACCTCTTTTTTTCCTGGATGAGAACCCTTTTGTGATGAGGTGTGCCACATAGAAGGATTTCCTTATTAATGTGGCGATGTGATTATCAAAGGAGAGAATACTGTCCACCTGGGTCCCAAGGTCTCTTATCACACATTTGGCGTTAAGTAGACTGCCGTTTATATGGTAGTTCATGGGTACAGAATTTTTACCAAAAGGGGTGACAATGCACTTTTTGGCATTGAGCTTGAGGCCATGCCTCTGACACCAGGCATCTGTCTCAGTGAGGCCCTTCTGTAGGATGTCCACATCATTTGGGGACATGACTATGGCTCCTAGTTTGCAGTCATCTGCGAACTTCATTAGCCAGAGTCCTTCTGTGTTAGTCTGTACTTCAAAGAAGTAGATACCAAACAGGAGAGGTCCCAGGACTGAACCCCGTGGTACTCCACTTTATCACTGGTTTGAAGTCAGATTTGGAGTCTGCAGTGTTTACAGAGTGGGTTCTGTCAGTGAGCCAGTTGGCAACCCATCTTGTGATGTAGGGATTTATACCTAGTTTAGTGAGTTTCACTATAATTCCAGAATGGGGGATGGTGTCAAAAGCCTTGGCGAGGTCAAGATAGGCTGTGTGGAACCACCTTACCCTCGTCTATGGCTTTGGTGACTGCCTCAAAGAAGTCAGTCAGGTTCAGAAGGCATGATCTGCCTTTCACAAACCTGAACTGGGTGGGGTCCAGAGTTTGGAGGCTACCAATGTCTTTGTTTATGAGTTCCATGATGATATGTTCCATGGCCTTGCAGACCAGGCTCATCAGGCTAATAGGGCGATAGTTCCCAGGATCAGTGGTGGCTCCCCCTTTGTGGAGTGGGATAACTGTTGCTGTGCGCCATTCAGTGGGCACAAAGCCTGATGTGAGACTATGATTGAACATGGTGCTTAGGTGGGGAGCCAGTACATTATGAAGTTCTTGTAAAACGCAGCCTGGGATGTTGTCTGGTCCCACGGATGCTGTGTTTTTGGATTTAGAGAGTGCAGCTTTTACCTGCATAGATGTGATTACAGGGACTCTGCATTCTTCCTGTATAGATATGGGCCCTTTAGGGGGTGAGAGGGGGGTAAAGTTAGCACTGAACCTATCGGCCAGGATGTTGGCAATATCAGTTGGTTCTGTAATTTTCGTGCCGTTGTGCTGTAACTCAGAGCAGATCTGGGTGTTGCCATTGAGATTCTTGACATAGCTATAGAATGATTTCTGGTTGCCCTTAGAATCAGTGGCAATTTTGTTTTCATAGCTAGCTTTGGAGGATCTTATCTTCTTACTGAGGCAGACCAGGGAGCTCCTCCCCTCAAGGGATTTTACTCTCTTTTGCAACAGTTTCTTCCTTCTGTTGTAGAGTTTGTTTATGGCAGGGGACCACCAGATTGGCTTCCTTTTTTTAGAGGATAGCGTCTTGGTTCTGTTTGGGATAGCACGATCCATGCACTCGTTTAAGTGCTTATAGAGTGCATTTCTGTAGGATTCAGCAGTTATAACTGTATTGTCCATCTGCATGGGTGTCATGAAGTTCACCACTTCTGTCTTAAGAAGCATAAAGTTGGCTTTGGAGAAATTTTTTACCATGGCTTCCTTAACAGTGGGTGGGGGCGGGATGCGGGTATCTAGGGTGATTAGCTTATGGTCGGATCTGACCAACAAGGAGTTAATTTCAGATGTGGCACACCGGTCACTCATGTTGGTAATGACTAGGTCTAGGATATTGTTGCCCCTGGTGGGGGTGTGGATAAGTTGATCCAGGGCATTGGGATTTATGAATTCCAGAAAGCGTTGTGCGAAGGAGTTGGTACATGAGTAGTTTTCCCAGTTAATGTTGTGGTAGTTGAAATCGCCCATTATTAGGGTGTTTGGTTGAACCCTAATATTTTCCAGTAAATCAAGAAAAGAGGAGTGGGAATCCTGGGGCATGGTGGGGGATCTGTAGCAAGCTACAATTTGGATTGCAGTTTTGCCCAGAGTTAGTTGCACTTGGATAACCTGGGATGCATTATGCTGTGCAACTAGCCTGGAGATGTGGATATCCTTAATGAATATGGACACACCTCCACCTTTGGTGTTCTGGTCCAGGTTAGATGGCAGAAAAGTGTGGTATGATTCATAGCCTTGTAATGCAGGGGTGCTCTCTAAAGCCTTGAACCAGGTCTCAGCCACTGCACAAATATCGATGTTCTCCATTTTAAGGAGTGCCTCGAGTGAGTGCATTTTGAGATTTAGACTTCTAGCATTGAGTAGCATTACCATCAGTTTTTGCTTGCCTGTTCCTGTTACAGTGGTGAATTTGTCATTTGAACCTTGCCTAAAAAAAGCACTATAGGGGCAGCAAGAGCCTTAGCCAGTATATGGAATCCCAGGGGCAACAAGTGCAGGCCACCTCTGGCAAAGCATTGTGGTCTGTCGACCATGTCATCCCAGGCAGACAGATACTGGATCCCCTTAGAATGACACCAGAAGCTTAGCCAATTGTTGAAGTCAATCATTTTGTCCTTGTATCATTCTGGATGATGGCAGGATGCTACTCAGGACTAAGGTCATACCTGCCTGGGCTACAAGATCAGAGAGCTCTTCCATGTCTCTTTTCATGTAGTCCAGTATATTGTTATTCTCTGTTGTTTTAGGATAATTCATTAGTTAATATAACTGGTTAACTTTATTAAGCGGTTTGGTGTGTTTGCTGCTGTTGGCCGTTGTTTTATTCTCAAGGCCTTTTTTCCATACCCTATCCTGGCTTATAACTTATTTCCTAAGCCCATTTTAATTAAACAGCTTTTTTCTTTCGATATTTTAGTTAAGCTTGTTTAAATTAGATAGCTGTTAATTTAGTTTTTTCTCTAGTTATCTTGCCTATTTAGATAAGGCTAGCTCGTTTAAATTAGAAAGCTGCTTTGACCGATTAAATTAGAGGGCTTTTTTCCCATATAGTTGGTCTGTTTAAAAAAAAAAAATATATATATATATATATATATATATATATATATATATATATATATATAAAAATGCATAAAGTGCAACCCAAAAATGTCAGTTACAGACAGACATACATTATGCGTGTACTGTCTCGGAGCAGAACTCCTTCAAGAATCTTGTGCCATATGCCCCTCCATCAGCATAGGGTTCTGCTAGAAAGGAAGAACAAATTAATTCTTAGAAGATTATTGAAGACCCCCTTTTCAGAAGCTATTGGAGATGGTCAGGGTCCTTCTAAATTGAGCCATTCCCCTACTTCTACATCTGATAATTCGGGGAAAAGGTCTTCTTCATTGGAGGCTCAGTCAGAGCTGACAAATAAAATTGCCAAAATTTTTATCTTCGGACCCGAAGATTGTCAGGCTTGAGAAGCCTTCCACCCTGGCTCCTTCATTTTCGGAGCCGATGGTGTTTCAGGTATGGAGCCGGTCCCCAGAACTGGAACCAGTTTCTCCTAAATTGAGATCCCCTTTACTTCAAGCTTCCAGATCTCCTGTTCCCTCCACTCGATCCTCCAGGAGCCTGTCTGATAATGATGTGGATGACATGGTGCGGAGGCTTTTGAAGACACCGGCGCTTGCCAGATTTTTGTTGGATCCAACTCAGAGGCCTTCAGAACTGACCAAACCTACCATGTCACCATCGATTCCTCCTCCAATCTGACCCCGGACTTCAGAGCCAGAATGTCTAGAACTGGTCATAATGGAACCATTGGAGACGAGACCTATCCCAGGGTATTCGGGCCCGACTACTGCTTTGATGTCCTCTGTGCCATCTGAATTCAAGGAGTCTAGGAGCCCACTGTCGGGTCCGAGAAGGAGAATCTGATTGGACAGTTGTCGGATCCGAACTTGCCTCTCAGGGCTTTGGCGCGGGTGAGCTCTGCTCCTACATTAGCCTCAGAGCCAACCCCCTTGGTTCCAGGGATGCCTTCTGTTTTTTTGGAGCTGGAAGCTTCCTCGGATCAGGTGCAGGAGGTCTTTGAGGTGATGAGGAGAGCTGTCTCCACAGGCATCTCCACTCTCAGGCCCAGGCATTCTTCCCCCAAAGGCACCAGTGTCTGTCTCAACACCACTGCATCCACAGAGATGCGGAGACCCTAGGCCTCAGGATGCCCCATTGAGTGAACCCCTCTCTTCCAAAACTTCTCCAGAATACCCTTCTCAAGAGGTCCCTCGTTTGAGACTATGCAAGAGAAAGCATTTAGACTGCCCAGAGGAGTCCATCACATCCGATACAGACCTTGATGAGTCAGAAGGGTCCCCCTCTGAGGATGTTTCCTTTGCAGACATCCTAGAAATTCTTAAGCAGAGAGGCAGCTGGAAGCCCATCAACCCTTCTAAGGAGTGGTCTGTATACCTGAAGGCTTTTGGGTCTCACCCTTCTGCCACTTGGGTGTCTCTGCCTTTTGATGAACTGATGGACTTAGTTTGTCGAAAGGCGTGGGAGTCCCCAGACTCAGTGGAGCCTGTTCCCTGGAGTCCAAACAAGTTCATAACATCCCGTACAGATAAAAACTTCCTTACAAAGGGTGTCCCGGTAGATGCTGCGGCGGTGGTGGTGGCCACCAAAAAGTGACCGCCAGAGACGTCCGCTTCTGTGTATCCACCGAACAAAGAATCTCCTATGATGGACAGATACAGAAAGGCACATTTTCTTCAGTGACCTTTGCACTTAGATTGCTGAATTATCTCACCCACTTTACCAGACTTCAAAGAGATCTCCTGAAGGAGCTAGGAGATACTCTCCAGGGTTCAGTAGCTGAAGTTGTAATAGAAGAAGTTTCCTCTCAGCTCTCCACCTTGAATTCAGTGGTTAACTCCGCCATGAGACTCATTTCTTATGCAGCTGATGGAGTGAGGAGGGGAGTGGGTTCAGGAATTTCCCTAAGGAGACATTCTTGAATGCACCTATGTGACTTTGCGGAGCCATTAAAATCTTCTTTTGTTAATGCCCCCTTCGATGGCTCATCCTTGTTTGGGCCAAAAGTGAAAGACACACTAACCAGGTGTGAACAAGAAGGAAAAACTTTCTCTGCCATAGGAGTCCATGTTTCCCTACCTTCTAGACCTTATCCTAAAGGTCAAAAGGGGTGGGGTGGGGAATATGTTTCCGTAAATTCCAGAGAGCTTTTCAGGACACACATGGTGATTCTTCCCCCAGGGGCAGAGGGGGAAGGAGTAATGGAAGATGCCAATCGTGTGGCAGAGGGGTCCGCAAAATCAGGGCGACAGGGAATCATTCCTTAGTAAGCCCTTTCAGCGCTCCTGAAAGGAGGCCCACCTGTCCATCTCTGGAGGCATTTGGGGGACACTAATCTTTGTAACCAGAAGTTTGGCTAAAAATAACAAAAGACAAGAAGGTACAAAGTGTCATATGCAGAGATTACTCTATACCCTTTTCTTTCCCCATCCCAAACATAAAAAACACCCTGGGCATTCCACCCAGTCAAAGGGAACAGGCAACTCTAGAAATACAAAAGTTGCTAAAAAAAAAAAAATAGAGTCATCCAGACAGTCCGCGCAGACTAAGTATCAGGAACTTACTCAAAGTTCTTTTTAATTCCAAAAAAAATGGGGAACTGGAGACCCATCCTGGATCTCAGCAAATTAAACAAGTCAGTAAGAAAGTCAAAGTTCCGGATGGTAACACTGCAGTCGATACTCTCTTTACTGGGAAAGACAATTGGATGTGCTCTGTATGCCTCCAGGATGCATACTACCACATAAAAATGAACAGATGATCCAGGAGTCATTTGCACTTTTGGCTGGGAGCCAGTCACTAACAGTTTCGAGCTCTACCTTTTGGCCTCACTACAGCCTCCAGAGTGCTCACCAAGTGTAAGCAGTAGTCGTGTCTCACTTGAGATGCCTAGGATTCTGAGTGTTTCCGTACCTAGACTGGCTCCTAACCACCACAACTGAGCATCTATTAACAAAAGCAAGAGACACCACATTGCAGCTCTGATCTCATTTAGGAATCACTATAAATTATGAAAACTCTGCTTTGTTGCCATCTCAGCATATCGTTTTTATAGGAGCAGGTCTAGATACAACAAAAATAATGGCAAAACTTCCCCCCAAAAGAGTTCAAGTCCTATGACATCAGGTCATAAACCTACTTTCCAAGAAAAAGGTACAAGCAAGAACAGTCCTGAAAGTCTTGGGGACCATGGCAACAGCAATAAACTTGGTTCCATTAGCATGCCTGCATATGAGAATTCTGCAGTGGCTACTGTTCGCTCAGTGGTCTATGCAGGAACTACCCATGTCCCACCAAATTATGATAACAGAATCTTGCAAGAAAGACCTTCGTTGGTGGCTTTACTCCATTCATGTGACATTAGGTCGACCCTTTGTTCTTCCACAGCCTTTAGCCACAGTGACCATAGACTCTTACCAGATAGGGTGGGGGGGGGGCATTATCTGAGAAGGACAGTCCAAGGCACTTGGCAGGATCACGAGGCCCATTTACACATCAGTGTCTTAGAGATGAGGGCAGTGCTTCCAGCACTGCAGGCATTCCAAGACTCTCTTCCACTAGGAACTATTGCAATATAGACAGACAACATGTCAGTTGTGTGGTACATAAACAAATAAGGAGGAACCAGGTCTTACCCCCTTTGTTAGGAGGCTGTGATAGTATGGCAGTGGGCAACCTCCTCCCATTGCTTTCTGATAGCAACACACTTCCCGGGGAAATCCAATGTGATAGCAGACAAATTCAGCAGAGCGATTCTGATGCCTCACAAGGGATACACTAGACAATTTCGACAAACTGAAATGTCGAAATTCAGTACGTCGAGACCGAATAGTGGAAAGTGCAGTTAACCGAAACTACACTATGCCGAATCTGTAAATGTCGAATCTGCCGCTATCATGGTGTCGCATTCGTGACGTGTGGTGCGGATTGTGGATTTATCTTAGGTTTTAGGTTAGTGTTGTGTGTTTGAGGATATTGGGTAGGGATTTTCGTGTGTGTGTGGTGGTGTTTTTTGTGTATTTGTGTGTTTGGTGTTACCTCGGAGTTAGAATATATAAGTAGGGGGGTGTGGGGGGTGCAGGGGGGATTGCCCCCCTGCTTATATGTAGGTTAGGTGTGTTTGTGTGTGTTGTTATGTTTGTTTAGTTAAGTAGGTGTATGTGTGTATGATTATGTCCTGGTTTGCGTGTGTGTGAATGGTTGCGATTGTAGTATTCATGATTGTGGGTTTTCGTGTATGTGGGTTTTCGACTATTCAGTCTCGAAATACTGAAATTCGACATTTCAGTATTTCGAGATTGTATAGTGAATCCCTTACAAGTGGTCCCTAAAACTAGAAGTAGTGGAGATGATTTTCCACAGATGGGGCCAGCCTTGCTGCAGCCTTTTTGCCACATCCATGAATGCCAAATGCAGCAGCTATTTTCCTCTAATCCTCCTCCAGGGGAGTCACCAAGGGATGCACTTGTACATGATTGGCCCTTGGGTCTCCTCTACACCTTCACTCCCTTTCCGTTGATACCCAAAGTTATTCAGAAAGCCAGTTCCCTTTGAAGGAGTTTGATACTAGTCGCCCCATACTGGCCTAGTCAGATCTGGTTCCCTTTTCTTTGGCCTCATCTCCAGGAGGAGCCATGTATTCTGGACCCTGTTCCGGACCTCTTGACTCATGCATGAGGGATGCTGCACCCCTCCCTTCAAACCCTCAAATTGACAGCTTGGCTGCTCCGATTCCGAACATAGCCAGGCTCCCTAACCTTTCACCATCAGTGAAACATATCCTGATCTTGTCTCATAAGGCTTCAACAAGGAAGCTGTATATGAGCAAATGGAAGAGATTTTCTTTTTGGGCTTTGGATAATCAGATTGACCCCTTCTCTGCCCCAATAACTTCCATTCTTGAATTCTTGACAAAGCTATTTAATGAAGGCGCAGCTACAGCTACTATTCAAATTCAGTTAGCAGCAATATCTAATTTCCATCTAGGTGAATCAGGGCCGAATGTGATGTCCCACAGACTTTGAAATCTATTTCTCAAAGGCAGTATTAAAACCACCCATTAAAACTCCCTCAGCACCATGGGACCTGAATTTTGTCTTATCCTGTTTGATTCTTCCCCCATTTGAATCTGCATCATCTTGTGATCTAAAGTATTTGACTTGGAAAACAATTCTTTTGATAGCCATCACTTCTGCTAGAAGAGTTTTTAGAACTACAAGGATTGTCTATAAAGTCCTCTTACATGCTTTTCCACAAAGACAGAGTATCCCTAAGAACAAACCCATCCTTTCTACCCAAGGTATGCTCAGAATCTAATTTGAACCAATACATAGAACTACCAGTTTTTTCCCCAACTATGGCAACAAGGCAGAATATATACTACACCAACTAGATGTGCATAGGCAATTATGTTTCTACTTACATAGGACAAAGGGCTTAAAAAATCTGACCAATTATTTGTATAATTTTTAGACTCTAAGAAAGGTGCTCCTGTGTGTAAAGTCACACTTTCAAAATGGCTGTCAGATTGTATTACTTTTACTTACAAATCTCAAAACAAAGAACTCCCCAACAAAGTAAAGGGTCATTCTACAAGTGCCATAGCAACCTCTTCTGCTTTTCAGACAAAACTACCAATTCATACCATTTGTGCTGCAGCAACATGGGCAAGACCCCATACCTTTATCAATCATTACAAAATGGATTTGGTCTCCAGGAACAGAGCCTGTTTTGGGTCCACTGTTCTGAAAAATATTCTCCCTTAAGCCAACCAAGAAGGATGGTGCTAGGGATGCTGTCCCAACCAGTTAAGAATGAAGGTGAGAGAGGACAACATCACATAAAGAAGTTATGTACTCACCATAACGTTCCATGTGTGTTGCCCATCTCACCTTCATTCTTACATCCCACCCTTCTTCCCCCAGCCTTTGACTCCTGGAGAACAGAGCTGATACAACTGGAAATAAATGTTCTCTGACCTTCTTCATTGCTCTATAAGGTATTTGATAGTTTAGTTGGTACATGTTGTTAGATCAGCAAACAAGATCTGGGGAGCTTTCCTAGGGCATGATGGGATAGGGTTACAGCCATGAGCTAGTGGAAGACCTCGAGCTTTTGTATAAGGCCGAGTCGGAACTGAGGATCGGTTCTGAACCCAACCAGTTAAGAATGAAGGTAAGATGGACAACACACATGGAATGTTATGGTGGTACATAACTTCTTTCTTTTCATCATTTGGAGGATTTATCTTTTAATCAGACCGTAGTCAGGATGAAAGAGGTATTTTTATGGGAATAAGTAGAAGTTCCCCCAGAAATGAGGAGATATGTTGCCATGTTACATCCTCATTCCTCACCCTCCCTCCCTTATACTGCCAGCCTTGCAGGATGTGCTGAATTTTGCCTGTAATCATCCTGATACCCAGCCATCAGTCCCTGAGAAAGCAGATAGGAGGTATAAAGTGCCTCAGACTAATAAATTTCTTTTTTCTTTCCTTAGATTACACCCTGCTGCAATATCCACTGCATCTGCTGCTGGGAATAGATTGGCATTGAACACCAACCCTTCAACGAGTGAGAAGGAAGGCAAACAGTTACTACAGTTTATTCTGTGCCTGCACAAAGCACTACGTTGCTCATGTTTCAGTTCAAAAAGAATCTTCTTAAACTGAAGCAAACTGCTTGCTACAAATGTAGCAAACAGTTGCTACAGTTTATACACTACCTGCATGGAGCACTGTGGCACTCGTGTTTTAGTTTTAAAAAGAAATTATTTTTAAACTGCAGCAAACTGCTTGCTACAAATGTAGCAAATAGTTGCTACAGTGTATACCCTGCCTGCATGGAGCATTACAGTGCTCAAGTTTTAGTTAAAAAAAAAAAAAAGAAAAAGAACATTTTTGAGTTTACTTTTAAATTGTAACAAACTGCTTACTACAGTGTAACAAGTAGTTAGTACCACACACTGAGTGCTACAATGCTCAGATTTGACCGCCCAGGGCACTTGCCCCTCTTGTTTCACCCTAGCTATGCTACTGGTATCAAGGGACATTTTATTAAAGCCTTATCTTCTTCAAAGGCATACTGGAAAACATGGGGCCTAAAAGCATTCTAGATGCAGTTACATGGTCCTCCACACATACTTTTACAAAACTTTGCAAACTGGATTCCTTTTTAAGATCCAGGGCTATCTTAGCCAGGATTATTCTCCAGGGGCTCCTTGATCTATATCCTTCCTCCTTCCCTAAATGTTACTGCAACAGTGTGAATGATGAACATAGTACAGTTGTGTAAGTTGCACTTGCCCATAGCAGTAGATTTTTGAGTTCTTCACTGCTGCAGTAGTTGCACACACTCTCTACCTCCCAACTATTGTGTAGCTTTAGCTGGGATAAAGTAGGATTACACAAGTTTCTATTTTATGTTTCTTTGTTTTTGTTTTTTTTTTCTTTTCTTTAAGATAGTTAGACTCTTGTTTCCCTATATGGGCAAAAATATGCTGAAGAAATCTTGACTCTGACTGCTGATTTCCTCCTTGGGGCTAGCCAATTTGCAGTCAAAGTGAAGGTGTGGCAGGATCCAGAGGTTTGTGAAGCTGGCCAGTTGTTGTTTCCTAGGCAGGCAAACAATCCATATAGTCTGAAGGATACTGCAACAGTGAGGATTTTGCCCGATACTGTTATGGGCAAGTACAACTTACAGAACTGTACTTTCACCAGCATAGCAACAAAAGTTTACAGAAAGCTAGTGTGAGCTCCATGACTCAGAATTTTGAACTAAAATAATTGAATGCTTTTGATGAAAAAATAAACATATATAACATATATTAGCAAAAAGGGTGAAGTGAATGCTGCTCAGAACCAGCCACCCCTGTATGCATATACATACATACACACACACAATTTTTTTTTTTAATTTCTATAGTCAGTCTAATAGTGCCCCTTCCTGCATGCCATTCATTCTCAGTGGTGGTGACAGGCATTGTGGAATGGATCAATCTGCAAATTTTGTGGATTGTCCTTTCCCTACCACTGCAACAGCTTTATGTGTATTCTCACTTCCACTCATTTTAACAACCTCACAACCAAGTGGCACATCTCTTGCAGTGCAAACATATTGTCCGTTAATGCTGAGCAGTTCTAGTGGTGAACCAAGCTGTTGATGGGAGAGCCAACATCAGTGGTTCACTCCCAACCTCCCCGACCAGCCCTTGCAGTGAGTTCCCTCTAGATATTATCTCTCTTACAGACCATCCTTCATGTCTTTAATTCATACTTTGACTGAAAATGTGACCTTGGCTGAAGTAGGCTATTTTATTACTCTGTCTCTTAATATCAAGTAACCCATACAAATATGTTACAACTAGGATATAACCTGTATATAATGTTTATACGTTTTAATTTGTTTTGGATTTCCATATTAATTGTAATATTGTTTACAATCTCATGAAGTGTTAGGTCACTGTTCATCTGTTCTGTGTATCTGTAGACTATCTCACACACTTACTTGGTAATTTACTGCCCAGGTCATGACAATAAAATGATCTTTTGACAACCTTACCTGCCTTATTAACAAGTAATAAATAAATAAGTGAATAAATACTTTACTGATTTTTTTATTGTGTGTTAATATGCTTCTTCTTATAAATAATGAGAATGATGCTTTATGCAGTCTATCACTACTTTTATATGAGATGTGCCAAAGAAGAATAGAGAAGATAGAGAAGTATAAAAATGAGTTAGAAGATACCCTCAATCAGGGGCTGTTTCAACTGCAGGAAAGGGACAATTGACCGTTACTGATATTGATGTCAATTGATTTTTTTTTTGTTAAGTTTGCTGCTTCACGAGCCTGCCATTCAGTGATCTACTAGTTATGATGGGATCTTTGCACAATTGATTCTACATTCCATCCACTCCTAGTTTATCTGAAGATTGATGTATCTATTGGTAACAAAGCACAGCACTGCTCATGCAGTTACATATAAATTAGTTCATTTTATTTGGTAGATCAGTTGTAATGTCTGACTCGTAAATATTATCAGAACTGAACACAGCACTGAAACATGAGGTTTGCTAGTAATTGCTTGCTTTAACTAGGTAGTTTTTAATTTATTTATTTTTTACTGATTGGGTATGTCCCACTAGACTAGTAGCCTCTTTTTAGTGGAGACCTGAGGTGGCACTTATCTTGCTAGGGGAAATTTGGCCAGGGCATCGAGGAACAACTTCTACTCTTTTCGTTAGGTGCCATGGGATCTTTTACTTCAACTTAGGAGGCACAGTATTTGTGTCAGCATGGAAGGAGATGGTTAACAAACCATGCTGCTTTGCCAGGTATGGTTTGTACCTCTCCCCTTTATGCTTTTGAACATTAGCTAAAACATTGTCCTCCCCCATAGTACCTTTTTAGGCAATGTGAAACTGAAAGTACTTCTGACATAGCAAATCAAAACCAAGAAAATGTAAAGGTCCTACTGCTCAATGCTAGGAGTCTAAACAATAAACTCCACTCCCTAGAAACCGTCTTCACCATAGAGAATGCCGATGTCTGTGTGGTCAATGAGACATGGTTTAAAGCCACAGAGAGCACACCAACAGTACAAGGTTATATTGCCTTCCACACTTTATACCAGCTGCTACATAGTAAAAGACTAAAGGTGAAAGTGTGTCAATTAACAACAAAAGTAAATATTTCTCAAGGCTAGTCAAACAGGATAATGCACTTGTCAAATCACCATAGGCAAAATCCAATACCACTTCCTTGCAAGCTATAGGTCCCTCTCTGTGTCCCAGATAACTCATACCATGTATTTAAACTTATTGGAAACACTCACCATCCAACTCAATACCATATTCATGGGAGCATTTCATTACCTCACTATTAACTGGGAATCATATACGACAGCAAACATACAGGAACAGAGATTTCTGGATTTTGTAAACACAAACTCCCTGGACCAGATTGCCAATACACCAACAAGGGGTGCAACCATACTGGATCTGGTTCTCACTAATATGGAAGATAGTTGCACACCCCCTAGTGTAATGTCTTCTCTGGTAAGGTCAGACCACAAAATGGTCTCCTATGAAGCAAAAATAAAACCTGGAATATTTAGGAACTACTCTAAGGCTAACTTCCTACTATTAAGTGATAACCTGGCAAAATTTCAAGCCCCATAAACCCTGAGAACACTGTTGCCCACACAGAACTGTTCACACAAATCATATACAAGCATGGGGCAGCTGCACCCACCAGGAAAAAGTACAGAACTAACTCAAAAAAGAAGCCACCCTGGTGGAATCACAACATCAGTAGGCTGTATAACAAAAGGAAGAAAACCATGGCAAAAATTAGGAGGTGCAGCATCCAGCAGGATAAAAGCACTCTCATTAAACTAAACAACCAACTCAGAAGATGAATAAAGTCTAACAAAGCCAAATTGAGGTAAATTTGGCTTTCCAGGCCAAGACCATCCACAAGGCATTCTTCAGCTATGTCCGCAATTTCAAAGGCAATAAACAATTGTGTGCAGAGCTCATTGTAAATAGAGCCACCTATAGTGAGCTAGAAGATCTAGCAAACCTACTGGTCAACAAATTCAGGTCCAAATTTACCCCTATCTCCCCATCAACCTTCCAGCAGGAAATACCATCAGATATAACTCCCCCTGCTATCAGAAAGAAACAGGTCCTTAATGCTGTCTCTGAGGCCAAGAACACTGCATCATTGGGCCAAGAAAACATCCCAGGATGCCTTTTAAATAGCATGAAACATGATCTATACAGTCTACTGGAATTGCTATTTAACTCTATCTTCCAAACAGGTTTTGTACCTCATGAATGGTGAACAGCAACAGTCATTCCTCTGTAAAAAGGTAGGCCTACTACAGACCTGTATGTCTCACTAGTCTCATATGCAAAGAATGGAAAGAATTATCATTGAAGTGATCAATAATGACTTAGGAAACCTCCAGACACTGGAGCCTACCCAGTTAGGTTTCATCAAGGGCAAGTCATGCCTACTCAACCTGGTGGACTTTTTTGAAATGGTCATTCATCACTAAAGTAATGGATCAGGGTAAAGTGGTTCATGCTGCCTACATTGACCTGGCCAAGGCATCTGACACAATCCACCACTTGGGCTTCATTGACAAACTTAAGAGGTTAGGTACAAACCCATACATCACCCACTGGATAGCTAGCTGGCTCACAGATAGGACCCAGGAAATTATAATTGGGGAGTCCACCTCTACAAAGAGGCCATTCACAAGTGCAGTCCCTCAGGGATCTGTCTTGGGACCGCTCCTTTTTGGCATTTACTTCTCTGAAGTCAATGCCATTGTAAATGGCCTTTGGCTGACTAAATTTGCAGATGATTGCAAATTAGGAGTTAATTTGCCTTACAAACACAAGGTGCGGGGTTTGAGTCTCACAAGGGATAACTGGCTAGGCTTAAAATGGCTCGCAGGGGCAGTTAGCTTAGTACTGATCTATGATCTATGAACCTAAAAATGAACCTATTGAATTGCCCACTGACACAAATGTTCTCTAGGAAGGGCTGACACAGACAAACAACTGGTGGCAGAGCCATGGTGTAAAATTAAATGCCAAGAAATGCATAATAGTATCCTTTGGGAAGTCATCCACCCCGGTAACTATCATACTGACAACACACCCCTAAGAGCTGAGTCAGTAGTCATGGCCTTGGGGGGGGGGGGAGACACATAGACAGTAATCTAGCCTTTGACCATCATATGTCTACAGTAGTGAGGAAATCATTCTGTTTTGTGCAACTTATGAACAAAGGTATGGCGTCTAGGTCCATGGAAGTCATTGTTCCATTGTATTTGGCATTTATCAGACCTATCAGTGAATATAATGCCCCCTTTGGTATGTACCTAATCAGGCATATCCAACAACTGCAGCATCCACAGAGGTTCCTCATTAGAAGAACACAGAGCATAAGTAACATGTTCTTTGCAGACTGCTTCAAGGCCCTATCCCTGAATTCTGCCTCCTACAGACTGTTGAGTGGAGATCTATGTCTGGCACTTTCAGACCCCACTCTGATGGACCTCCTGCATATCCACAAAACAAACAGCACCAGAATTACCCATTCTAAAGACTTAAACCTTGCCTGCTATATAAATAGGACCTGCTAGAGAGACATGTATGTATCCCAGAGACTACCCCTTCTCTGGAACAGTCTCCCATTCCATGTGAAGCAGAGTTTCTCCCTAACCCAATTCAAGTTTACCTTGGACAGCTGGATGAGGAACAGGAAATTCATCCATGGTTTGGCACCTATGTCTCTGATGGACACAGGCAGCCTGTAAATGTTTCTTCTCCCAGGCTTCTGCTTGTAAATATTTCACCTCCCAAGACCCTGCTTACACTTATCAAGAGTACCAGAACTTGCCAGAGATTTGGGATGCATGGCTAGGCTTCAGAAGGCCCATGGTGTCATTAGCCTAGTAAACGCATATGAACCTGAGCAACCACCAACTCAGGCAGATGGGGCCTCATTTTATAATCTCATCCAAAGTGCAACACTTCCATTATGCTGTCAGCAATTCATCCACCTGATGAGGGGATAGAACCCACAACCTTATACACTAAAGGTGAGTGTGCTACTTATTGTACCACTGATACATCAATGTCTTTTTACATAGCTTCTACTTTCCACCTTTGGTCAGCATGTCAGTTTTCTTCTACCCTGCCATATATTGTCCCATTCTTTTCTGCTCAATTATCCAACAATCTCTGCTGTAGCAATGTGGCTTCCTAGAAATTCAGATTTGCTACATCCACTGAGCTCTCTTCATCTATTTCTGTTGCAGTCAGTCATAAGACTTGATCAAGATGGATTGGCACAACCTCTGATACTTAAAACTATATTGACCGTTTTTTGAAAATGAATTACTATTCCTATATCCACTTAGCATGGCATGATCTTTGCCATCTAAAACTATTTTGACCCTAATTGAAAAACTTGGCATTCAAAAACTGAATTGACAAGGTGCTCAGAATCCTTTCCGTAACTTTCCTTCAAAATGACTTTCATAGATTCATACTAGGCTACCTGCCGTTTATGGGTTATTTTAAGCCTAGACAATTACCCTATGGGAGAATTAAATGCTGCACTTTGTAAGGAAAACACCTTAACCATTATGCCAATCTCTTTACATGACTGGTGACTAAAATGTGTATAATTCCTCATCTCCTTCACACAACTGCATTTGGGCAAAGGAAGTCTTTTCACAATCCTCCTTTACGTTAGTATGATCTCAGTTTCTAAAGAAATTATGTACAGTGTATTCACTGTTTCACCCTGTGCTGGCTGCAGCATATTATTTTCAGCAGGGCTTATATGTATCTGTCACCTTGTGTTCTCTGCACCTGTCGAGTTACTATTACAGCTGAGCTTTGATGATGTCCTCATCTGTCCATCCTATCTGCAACCATCTTTATCCAGTCTGCCTTCTCTTGTTAGCAGTCTGCTTTCTTTGTTCTATAAATAAAGAAAAGCTATGAAAGTCTTGTCTGTTTTGCACTGTTTTCTGTCAGTGGATCAGCACAGCACTTCTCTTTTTTTCTTTTTTTGTTTAAGACTCAAGGAAAATAATTAATTTAGAATTCCTGCCTAGGTAAATTATTCTGCCTCTTCTTCTGTTTATTATATGTTCTGCCTTTTTATCGCATTCTTCCATGCATATCTGTAGGCTTATTTCCCATATTCTTGCTTCTCTGGCCAACATGCCTTCCATTACTGTTTTAGATTTTCTTATACATTTTGCTATCTTTTGTTTGGTATTCATCCCCTTTCTCCAACTTCAGTTATGCTGAATTTCTTTTACCTGGATAGTATTAATGCACTTTGTTGTAACATTTACTTTTCATTTTTTTATATTAGATAATATTTAAGTTCTCTGAATAACTGAATGCAGTATCACAACTCTTTGCCTTAGTGTAGTTTCTCGTAAGAAATTGGAATAATAAGCCTTATAACACATTAACTGTTATATTTATCTTATTAAAGTGTGCATTTATAATCAAGTACTGTATTTCAGTAGAAATATGACAACTAAATAACTATTTTTGCAGGTGCAGCAACATTCCTCTGTTAGTGTAAGAGCTGTGTAACATACATTTAAACATAATTAGTATTACATCTTATTGCATCTAAAAATAACATATGCATTACAGGTTTTGTGTGTGTGTGTGTGTGTGTGTGTGTGTGTGTGTGTGTGTGTCTAGGTATGTTTGGCTGTATGTGGGAGGGGGAAAGCACATAGCCGTAACACTACCAACCAGGGAGAGCTCTCACACGATCTGGACAAATGTGTTGGATTAAAGGAGTGTAGGTGATTGCTACAGCATAAGACCCTTTCTTTACTGTGGGTAATGTTTAAATAATTTCTGCTTCACACATAGCATAGCATTTGAAAAGAGCAGGAGTCTTATACCTGGCTGGAAGACATTTCAAGAAGTGTGACTCAGCCATCTCATGACTCATTAGCAGTTCTTTGTGTGGGCCTCATTGAATCTGTAGGCTAAGTGTAAAACATGCTTATAACTGCATTCATTAGCAACTCATTATGTGCACCTGGTGCAATCGATAATGTTAAAAAAAAAATGCCAAGAAACATATTTATAAATTTATTACATTTTGTGACCTGGCGCACTCTGGAGTGTGCGTGAACCATTTTTAAAAGGTTATCTGAAGGCAGAGACTTTCTGTAACCACAGTCCCTCCTATCAAAAATATCACTTGTTATACTGATGCTGTCACAATACTCTTAAGAACAGTTATGCCTATTTAAATTATAGTAGGACACAGGAGCTCTTCACTGAACAATTTGTGATTCCCTTTCATTGAAAAAATACAGTACTATCCAAGTACAAAGTTCATAGGACTAGAAGAGTTCTTGATTTTTTTAATTGAACTAATGAACGCAACACAGTTTATAGCAACAACCTCCAGAGGACACTTTGTTTCAAGGCCTGCGTAACCTATTGTGAATTAACATTTCCAGCAACCACATGATGGCTGAATAGCATACACATTTTTGCTTCAAAATAAATCTGGTAAATGATATTAAGTAAGTATTCATAAAACACTGATGCTATAAATCGGAAGAGTAGGTACACTGAAAAACATCTTTAGTTAAAGTTCTGTGCAGTCTTAGTCTTTGCATCACTCTAAGTGGTTTGTAATTTTTTCAGCTTTGTTATCCCCATATGGTCTGACTGAAGCTGCCACAGTGATGTGACTTCATTTTCCAGCCAATGATTCTTTATCCCACAGTGGAATAAGTATCCCTATAATGTGACATAAAATTTCTTCATTAAAGTCATTCAATTACAATGGGAGTTATGAAATATTCTGCTTTCTTTGAATGTCTTTATCAAGAATGTCAGCTTATATTTTTCAGTGACCTCCCTTCACTTTTGTTGGTAGCTATATTCTTAAGAATACAAACATTCAACACCAGCTTAAATGTTTTTAAGTCTGTAAATCCTTTAGAGCTAAATACTTCTTTTTTCACAAATGTACCACAGATTTAAACTGCCTAGTTAATGTAACTGATTTTGTGGCAAATGCTAGAATGAAATAAAGCAAGATCTCACAGAAAGACAAAATTATGTACAAAGATACTGCAGAAACACGTGCATTTAGGAAAGAGTAATACTATTTATGTCATATTTCTTTGTATATTACACACTTATGATCAAATTTATGCCTGAAATAACCCTTCTATTTAATTGTTGGGCACTTGAAAAGAATCTGGCTAGCATCTATTAAGATGCAACTGCTTTGACTGCAAAACTTAGTCACTCTGAAGGATTGTATTATCCTGACCCAGAGACCATTCCCTTCTTAGCTAGCAGAGTAACTCAGTCATAATAAAATCTTCCAACCCACTTCTAAGTCAAGGTATACTTTATCAGTCAGCAAACTGAAACTGCAGTACTAGGTGCATACCTTTGCCATGCAGTGAGGCAATATGACATAGTTCTGGAGCTGAGTCGAGCCAGACCCCTGTGTTTAGAGGTCCAGATCACAAAATTTGTATGCAAATAATACTTAAATTCACACAGTGAGAGTCTTATAATCTGTTCTAATCATAAAGACAAAAGTTTTTTGTCCCAACTAGATAAGATTTCTGTGGCTAGCATTCCTTCTTTCTCTTCGCCCATCTCTTCATTCGGTGTTTGATTATCTGTCAACTGATTGTAATGCCAAACTTTGCTAGATTCTTTGAGGCTTCTTAGCCATTTCTCTCTGCTTGTCTTGGATTTGTTGCTTCAAGAGCAGGATTGGTGTCAATGGCCATCTTTTCTGTGGTCTTTTTCTTATTTCTTGCTTGTGTCCCTGTTTTGTTTTCTCCATTCTTCCACTTTCAGAACCACTTTCTTTAAATTGCTGGTACTTATCAAGCTCAGCTATAGCCTCTTGTTCTTTTTCCATACAGGACCTCATTCCTGTTGGGAAAAATATTTTAAGGACTGCTGATGCAGAGTTTTAAATCTTAAATCCAGAGACTTGCACTTTCTAAAGCATGGGACAGATTTGTTTCTAAGCTGCCCAGTAATCAGTGAGTGGTCCTGATCAATGTTCTGTGTAATCGTACTGTCCCAGATTTTGATGATTTTGTCCTTCTTCCAAAGCTCACCTAAGATTTGTTCATTCAAAGAGTAGGTCTGTTATTTAATCACAATAGGATGTGGAAACCACGCTGATGTACTGCTTAGTTAGAATATTCTGTGGGGTCTGTCTATTAAAGCACTTTGGACAAGAATACCAGTCCATTTGCTAATTTGCTCTTGCATATATTTAATGCAATCCTTGTCTTCATTCCCTTCAGGAATATTGCTGATGTGCAGGTTTTCCCTACTTTCTTAATCATCCATTTCAATTATTTTCTTATTCACCTCTTCTTAAACAGCCTTCATGTCTGCCAGGTGTATCTTGTGTAGTTTACACTGTCTCTATCTTTCCTAGACTCTTACCTGTCTTTTTTTATATACTCTTGGATTGAGTCATTAGTTTTCTCCACTTATTTGTATTTATTGTCAATTTTATCCCTTAATTTTGCTATTTCCGACGTATTACTTTAGTAGGGTTCATTTGTCACTGGCTGATGGCTTGGGAGGAACTCTTGGCTCTTTTCCCACTGTGAGATCTCTGCTATCTTCAAGTCTTTTTACTTTTTTTCTGGGTCCTCAACTACTTTAAACGACGTTTACCTAAAAGGTTGGCAGATTAAATCAATTGTTAAAGTAATTTCTCATTACTTTAATCTCATTTAGGGCTGGAGGGTTAGAAGATACCTCTGCTTCATAACAGACGACATTCAGTATTTGTGTTTGTACAAAAATGTGCAACCCAGTATTGAAAATATTTGCTTTGGTAAAAGCATAATCATTTAATTTGGGGGACAGAAGGGTTTCACTTAACAATTCTGTGTCAAGCTTTCTACAATTATTTAGAATTATCCAACATATTTTTTTTTGTGATATCAGGTTCTTGATTAGGTCAAGGGCAAGCTGGATAGTGATGGATTAAATCTTATGTGCAATGCCCTTCTTTTTCACAATCCAAACAAATGGCACTAACTGGGTAGCAATCGATAAAGCCCAAACATAAATCAGCATACAGAGCTACAAATTACATGCCAAAATGACAGACATTACCAGTAAACCTATGACCCATTTCCATGCCCCTATAAACAAGCTTTTGTAGAACAAACCTATATCTTTAACCATCTTCCCCAACACATATGCAAACTAATGAAAATTCTGCTGTAAGACTTAAAGTAGTACCTTAATCATACTGCTCAGCTGCCCCTGATTTTGACTCAAATTTTAACTGTGTCCTTCTTAATCCCTTCTAAAACTGATGACCTTGGAGAATAGGTGGTGAATTATTATGTAATAAATAATGACACTAGAGTTTTAGACTTTTTACTTCAGAAAATGTATATTAATTTATGTTCTCTTATTCTGCCAATGTCTCAGGTTGTTAGTACTAATATTATAAAAATGCTCCTGATTTTCCCTGATTATTCCTGGATTTGTCCCTGATTCTGTAGAGATTTGATGAGAGCTATGACCTTAATGGTATAACTTGTGGACACCAGTTTCTGCTCCCCCCCCCAATATGCAATTCTGTATGTGGCAAATGACAGCTATTATTGTTGCCTATCTTTTTTTTTTTGTAATTCGAAAATGGATTTTCTTTGTCAGTTTATTTATTCAGCTGTATTTAATGTGGTGGAACTCTACTCCTTAAGGATCAGTTTCAGGCTCAGCCTATAAAGATGCTGCAGGTCACCTTGACAGATGATGATGATGTCATCTCTCATACACTTGTAGCTTAAAACTGTACACAGTAAAGAATGCTGACAGCTTCACAACTTCTGCTGCCACTACCCACGCAGCCCTGTTTAATGACTCACAGTTCACTTACAAAAAAGCTATGAATAATCTATATTACATACTCCCTTTCTGTAGCAGTCTTATAAAAATACAGTTTCTCTTACCAGCTGCCACTTTAAAAGTACAGATATAAAAGAAGAGTGGGTAACCTTCTCAGATATTCTTCCCACAGTCATTCTTTTCAAGATCAGAACTGTATGTGAAAAGAACTGTTATCTTCCACAAATTTGCATTTTGTGCACACAGCTGTTGCAGGACTCACAATCAGTTTAGCTATAAAACCAAAATAAACAAACAGTACTGCCTTTACACTGTCAGTGCACTGTTTTGTCATAGGACAGCAACTCTTTAGAAATGAGTATAGAGTTCCTTATTGCCCAGTTCTTTCAAAAACAAATATGCATGATTTGTAGATAACCTTATCAGGTGTTATTGCCAGTTCCAATTATTTGAGAATTCTGTATAAAAAAGAATGATGTCGACTTCCATAGCTATACAAAATAATTGTATCAGGAAACTGAAAGGATAAAAGAGAGTTTGGCAACATAAAAATAAATCCTGTCAGCTTCCACAGATATATACTACCTTTAAAGCATTGTTGTGTGTTACTTTGAAAATAAACAAGCAGTTATCAGAAACATCCAAAATGAATCATTTTTTCTTTTACAGGTTACACAAAAATTAGAAGTCCTTAAAGACATCCTAATAAAAGATATTAACAAAGAAAATATAAATATTACTACAACCACTACAAAGATTGCCAGCTATTAGAAGTCATCATCACAAACAGCTTTACACTTCAAACCCAGGAATATGTAAATACAACTCATAAAACCACTGGCAAAAAAGAAAAATATATTCAGCTGCATCAAACAATGATGTATATACAAAACAGATATCCAAGCAAATTGCAACAATCAAAAACAAAGTGTCTGAAAAGAACTAATTACCTTCAACTCTCTTTGTCCACTCTCCCGTATCTGTACCTTCTTTCACCCTCCAGTCCATCCTTCTCCTCACCTGCTCCACCCATCTACCTGTAGTCTACCTCCCAGTCCTATCTAACCAGCCTCCTACCTCCCATCTTACCATCTCATTACCATTCTATTTCCTGTATTAACTCTGTAAATAAAATTGTACATACTGATACCAAGCAGTTAACCCCCTTATTAGGATTCACGGGTCTATATTAGTTTGCCGAAAGTTATTTTCAACAAACACCTATTCATTGACACATATTCAGTGAAAATTACTTCTACAATTCACTGAATTTTCCAAGGGTGATCAAACAATTACCCTGCAGCACAACGGAACCCACAAATAACTAAATCAAACCTACCCAAGTGGGGGGCTTAGCCCCCCCCTAATGATGTGAGGGGGATGCACCCCCTACCCCCCAACTCTATATACCAACTCTGAGATCACACTACAGTGGGGAAAAGGGCAAAGTTGTATAGTTGGCATACTACTTCATTGCCCTTGGAAAATTCAGCGAATTGCGGAAGTGATTTTCGCTGACTGTATGTCGATGAATAGGTGTTCACTGAAAATACATTTTGGCAAACTAATATAGACCCAGGATCTGCAATTATTGTCTTTGGAATGCCTTCATATATATTATTATGTTTTTGTGCTAAATATTGTGTGCTGTATTTTACAACCATACTATATATTGCAACTGTTTGTATTGCTACTTTGTACTCTGCTTTTCCTGGGCTGAGACTTACAATGTTCCATCAGTATCAGTGCACTATCTCAATGGTTTGTTTGTGTCTTTCGGCTTTTCCCGGTCAGGGGTCGCCACAGCGGAACTTCAGTCTGCTAATGATTGGTAGTTGATTTTTACGTGCCGAGTTACCAGCCCTGACGCATAACCTTCAACGAAGGTACGCCCATTCACGCATATCTCCACGCAGAAGACGCTCTAGCTGAGAATCGAACCGGACAGCATCATACTGTGAGGTGACAACGCTACCGCAGCACCACCATAAATAAATAAAAAATAAATTAAACCCATTTTGTAAATCTTCCATATAAACTGTAACTTCATTTGAAACTATAAGAAAATAACTATTTTTAAATGCATTAAAGCCACTGAGAGTGCTGGCAGTCAGCATGGTAACTATATGCCTAATTGCAAAAGGACACTTAGCCTTCAGTGTCATGCCTTATCACACAACAACCAACAATCGTTCAAAGTACATATTCTGCTATGCTAGGAATAATGTTTATAAAACTTCTAGTGAAAAGTTACTTGCTGAAAACTAAATTGTTGAATGAATTATTAAAGTTTTCTGGAAGTAGGGTGGTGAACTTGGGAAATGAGCACACTTTATGCAATGAGCAGTCTGATGATAGAGCATATGAGTTTAAGGCCATGAGCTCCTAACAAGTTTCTTTTACTGGTTCATGGCTAAATTTCTTCAGTGTCTAAGTGCAAACTGTGTAGCAATGAACAAGTTGCTTAATCAGAGTACATATATTTGTCCTTGTACAGAGGCACTTGTGTCTAATTGGCTTACTTTAAGAAATTAATAAAATAATATATATATTATATGTCATAACCTGACAGAGTTAACTCATATGTTTGCAGAGGTTTGCATGTATGAACATTAATAGATAAATATGAACTAGTATTTTAAACTGCTCAGTTCTATGTATAGACCCATTGTAGGGAAATAGCAGCAAGGCAGAAGTGGCAATGCAGACTAGAAAATATTGAGAAATATGGTATTTTCTTTTTTATTGTATGTTTGTGGCCTGATTTACGGGGAGAAACCACGATTAAAGTTGTTCAAAAACTGGACTAAATGATGGAGCGATATGGAAAAAGCTGCAGAATCAGATGCTGTGTTACACTGAAGACAGAACCGCTGGCTGTACAAAACTGACCATTTTAATTTTCTTTTCTTATTTCAAAATATTGCTTTGTATCTTGGTCACTGCTTCTGTGTTTGTGTATGTGTGTGTGTGTTTGCTCACGAATACATACATTGAATATTTACATGCTACATTTTTGGTGAGTGTAGGAATACAAAAACCTGAGGATAACATGAGCAGCTACATGAGGGATATTCATGTTCCAACAGAGAGAGAGAGAGAGAGAGAGAGAGCAAGAGACAGACAGACGGGTAGAGAAGAGTCTGGCAGTATCAGACTAGAATGAAATTAAATAGAAAAATACAAATAAAGTCAGCGTGGGGAGAAATAATTATTTATTCATTTTCTTTTGAGCATAAGGGGAACCAACCGCTTGGTCAGTATATTTTATTTTGTTTATTAAAGGAAAGAGAGAAAAAACCCACAGCATTTGTACTTGCTTGTTCTTGCACCAAGTGGTCCCTGGAACATATACAGTTCTTTATATTGCTTGAAATTAGGACAGTTCTCCTTCCCCTTCAGTGCAGTGTTCAGTTATGTGAGATGCACTCACAACTGACGGGGTGTAGGAGCAGAGTCCTATTAACGGACAATAAGGGATAAGGAAGGACTAGGGCAGATGTAACATTTATAAGTACGCACAGTGCACTTTGAATTTTCAGTTGTGATTAAAGCTGACTAATGAAAAGTGTATTACTCAGTGAAAGGAAGGCAGGTCTCCCAGTAAAGTGGATATAGGTCAGAAATTTAAAGATGTGGAAGTGGCAAGAGTAGATCCAGAAGCAGATCGATATTAGGGGAACTTCAGGAATAAAGAAGGAAAATGATAACCGAAGCTTTTGCATGCATTTTTTTCAGGTCTTTTCATTCTTAACAATGTCAGAAGAGAAAGGGTTACACAAAGGACTACCTGTGAGGGCTTTGCTCCTGTGATGGAGACAATTGGCATAATCCACCATGGCTCTAAATTCTGAATTCCTTCCAGAAAATATAGAGTCACTCACTAGAAATAGTTCTGAAAATGAGACCACCCAAAATAATAAAATCAGATCTGATGTCATTTTCATTCATTCCTCAAATGATGGGCTTAGATCCGAGACTTGGATCTGACTCAGCTGCTTCTTCCAGATCATTGGATAATAGAACTTTTGATTTCCTACCTTTACCCACAATGTCCCACTAACCTAACATACCTCCACATCGCATTTGCCATCATTAGGTATCAGACTTGGATTTCTACTTCTTGAGTGATTTTGGTGTAATCTTTGTATTTTTCCTTCTTATTGGTGTTTGTGAGTTACTTAAATTTTGGTATTTTGCTTTTCCCCTTCCTCCCTTTCACATTTTACTACTCTTAGCAATCCTTCCTCCCCCTTTTAGTGCTAAGTTACCATTTCTGGAACTTCTTTAATACCATTTCTGGTATTCTTTTGTATTACTTCGAGTACTTTGTCTACCATTATTGGTAGTTTCTCCATTCATTCCTTTTTTTTTCTTTCCCTTTATATATAAATAAAAAACATTGTCTGTTGGTATAGATAAGTTGTTATTTCATGCAGTGTAATTCTATTGCTTTTCTACCTTTTAGCTAAGAACTTGTCGTATCTGCTTTTTGTTGGCAGCAGTTATTAGATGTCAGAGAAAAAGTAAAAAACAATTGCGAAAGCTCTCCACAACCACCAAATAACATAAAAAGAGATCAAAATGCTATATGAGAGGATGAATGGCCAAAATTTAATATAAATCCACAAGCAAAACAATAATATGAACGCCTTAATCGCAGTCGCGTTTTCATCCTATTAAAAATGGACTTCATCAGATATAACAATTCACAACCAAACTCGCACTTTTATACAATTCATTACAACTCTAACCCAATAGAAATCAAATAGTACTTTTCGAATAGGCAAATCAAATTTATTTTGGGCTCATTAATTATATATAGTCAAGATTACTTCCCTTCTTCATTAAAATTTATCATATTTAATAACACAAATCTATTCTTTATTAAAATATATATATTATATCCTACACAACTTCTCTTAAAAATATTATTAAACAATAAATAATTGAATAAAAACTTCTTTAAAATATGTAATTTATAAACCTTAGTGCATTCATCAATTTAAGGAAGATGGAATTCCCAATCCAACAGTGCCACCTTATGTTGTTATTTGATATTACATCTTCTATATTTAAAATTTTCTTTATAACTTGGCAGCTCTCAGTTTCAGAAGTGGAAGAATAGATGCATATTCAATGAGCCCAGAGGTTTTGTTTGCTTCCAAAGTTATTTGCCAACATAATTCCTTATAACCTATTGTTTCCTCCCAAGGGCCTCCTCTAATATCACTTTTGATTTGTTCTAAGACAAAAAAGCGAAATTTATAACCCTCACAAAGCTTAGAATGTTTAAATAAAGCATTTCTCTCTTTCCCTTTCATTATATCATAAGTGTGCTCATATATTCTTTTCTTGAGGGTTCTCTCGGTCTTGCCCACATAGAAGGAATTACACCTTTCACAAGTGACAAAATATACTAACCCCCTGGATTCACAATTAAAAAAAACCTTTACTAATTAACCACTTCCCTCTACTTTCCAAATAAATTTGTTCTGCATTTATTATAAATTCACATTGGTTGCACTTCCCACATTTATAAGTACCTATTTTTCTCCTATTACCCCTTCCACTCTTTTTATAATAGTCCTTCTTACTTTCTAATATACCCTTTATACTAGCAGAATTCCTAAAAACTATCTTGGGTATACTCTCAGGAAGGCCTTCTAGGTCCGTAAGGGAGATAAACTTTTCCCATTCTTTTTGGAGTATTGCCTTTATATTGTTATTTAATGCATTATATTCCAAAATAAGGGCTTGCTGAAATTTCCTATTAGATTCTATTCCTTTCATTCCTACATCACAATTTTGATTATTAACTTCCTTTTCTCCTCGAATGTGCTTAAATTTATCCAGTCTGCCCTTTTCCACTTCCAGTCTTATATTTTTGATAAAATCTTTGGGGTATTCCCTTTCTAGGAACATTTTTTCCAGTAAATCACACTCCTTTATAAAATCATCATTGTTACTGTTCATCTGTGATCCTCTAACAAATTGTCCTTTCACAATATTTCTTTTACAGTGGGTAGGGTGGGCACTATTAAAGTGCAAATACGAATTAACATAGGTAGATTTCTTGAACACTCTAGTTTCCAAAAGATTATTTGATTTGTATATTTCAAGATCTAAATACTGAATATTATTTTCAGAAATTACAGATGTGAACCTAAGGAAATCAGTAGTTCCTCTAATATAATCCATAAATTCATCCAGTCTTTCTCGGCCCCCTGTCCAAAAAATTATTATATCATCTAAGAATCTCTTATATAGCTTCCAGCAAGTAACAAAATTCGAATTGAGGATGTGTGTTTCTTCCCAATTGGCCAGGACAAGATTTGCAAAAGTGGGTGCACAGGCTGCTCCCATGGCAACTCCCTGAATTTGTTGAAAAAATTCCCCATTGTAGAGCAAGAAATTGTATTTTAAAACCATGTCCATCAAACCTGTGCAAGCCACCTTTTCTCTATGGATTAAATCTTTGTCCTGGAACACTTCATCCTCAAACATTTTCATACCTGTTACATAAGGTATGGAACCAAATAGATCCACTATATCTATTGTGACAAATAACAAATCTTCAGAATATAATTCTGGTATAACTTCTCTTATCAAGTCCCAAGAGTCTTTCAATATGACTTCTTTATTTACCCAAATATGTTTAGTTTTTACATCTACATATTTTGCTAAGGGTGTAGTTTTTGAGCCATCTGCAGAGACAATGGGTCTTAATGGTGGATCCATTGTGTCTTTGTGAATCTTTGGGATTCCAAATATAACGGGTATTTTGGGCTTTTCAACCTTTAAATAAGGAAGCATTTTAGCTTCCATGGTACCTTCATTTACCATTTCCTCTAATACCATATCTATTCTTCTGTAAACCAAATTTATTTCATTCTTAAAAACAACAGAGTATTTATTTTCGTCTCTTAATATTTGGTTCATTTTTCCTTCATATAAAATAACATCCATAAAAACAACCCCTCCACCCTTATCCGGTTTCATTATTCTCACATTTTGATTGAGTTTCAACTCTTCCAGAATCTTGTTCTCTTCTACATTAAGATTCCTTTTAAAACCAGTTCTTTCTTGTGCTTTTCTAACTTCCTTCTCAATTACATTTTCTAAATTTTTAGTTGAGGGTGGATAGGGGGGGTTAAATATAGATTTCTTTGCTAAAACCTGATAATCACCCTTCATATTAGTTTTACCTTCCTTATAATATAATAATTCCATATTAATTTTCCTTAGGAACAATTTAATATCTAAAAGAGTTTTTGTCAGGTCACCTTTGACATAAGGGATGAATTTGAAACCCTTTTCTAACAAACTAAAATGTTCCTTTTCCAGTGGGGTGCTACTGAGATTGTAAATGGTAAACCCATTTAATATATTTTTGCTACCTATTATTTTAATAATTTGTCGTGCATCATCAAGCACTGGGTCCGGGGTATATTCTCTCAGTATCTCCCCCTTCCCCTTCTCCCCCCTCTCATTCGAAAATTTCCATTGTGACGCTCCTGTTGAACAGGATGCCTGTCTTCCTTTTCTATTGGGGGAAATTCAATATTGTAATCATTCTCAGTCCATCCTTCAATGAATTGTTTCTGAACAGATCCATAGCTCTTTCTATCTGTTCTTTTGTAATTATTATAATTACTATTGTTTGAAAATGAGGGCTTTGGGTAACTAACATTGTTTTCATAATCCTGAATATCTCTTTTTAATTTTTCCAGTTTCCTATCTATCTATCAAACTTTTACATTTTCCATCAATTCCTTCCCTTAATTTAAAATACTTCTCTTTCTCTTCCCCAATCCCAAAAATGAGATCTTCCTTAATGAATGCATCTAATTCATCAGTTTCTTTCTGCATAATTTCTAAGTTCCTATTGTTGTCCTTAATAATCAACCTTAAAATATCTAAACCACATTTATTAAATACTTTTATCAATTCTTTATGAAAAATTGAGCCCATTTGAACATTATTGGGATATTTCCATGTTCTTAAACCCTTCGGAACAATGTTCCAATTAATACATTCCATTAAATAAGCATTTTCTATAACCAGTGTTTTGTATTTATACATTAATGTAGAAATGCTGTCTAATTTCTTACTGTATGAATCAGTGTTCTTGGACCACCGAGAGTCACCACAGTCAATTTTAAAACTGTACTTTTCTTTCAACCAATCATTTATCTCAATGGGTCTAGAGAAATTTACAGTACCTGGATTAACTCGACCCATATTCTGCATATTTAAAACATTTGAGTTTGTTCCCTTATCAGGACTAGCGCCACAAAACATTCTTGGCGTTGCAGCAGGGTTGAAACTTCCACCGTTCAGTTCTTCAGGGGTTCCGGCATAAAGTTCAGCGCCAATAAGCTCCCTTTTCCTCTTATGCTTCTGGAAATTCAGCCCCTCAGCACCACTTCCTGTGCTAGGGAACGCTCTACAGTTCGTTGCCACAAAGGTTTGACAAAGAGGTGTCAACAAGTCAATAAGTTCTGTTAGCTGTCCGATTAACTTCCGGGACTGGCCTGGATCATCACTTCCCGTAGCTTTAGATGAGAATTCCCTCTCCATAGCGCCGCAAAACCACAACCAAGTAAAAAACAATTGCGAAAGCTCTCCACAACCACCAAATAACACAAAAAGAGAGCAAAATGCTATATGAGAGGATGAATGGCCAAAATGTAATATAAATCCACACGCAAAACAATAATACGAACGCCTTAATCACAATCGTGTTTTAGTCCTATTAAAAATGGACTTCATCAGATATAACAATTCACAACCATCACGCACTTTTATACAATTCATTACAACTCTAAACCCTCTTAATATTTGGTTCATTTTTCCTTCATATAAAATAACATCCATAAAAACAACCCCTCCACCCTTATCCGGTTTCATTATTCTCACATTTTGATTGAGTTTCAACTCTTCCAGAATCTTGTTCTCTTCTACATTAAGATTCCTTTTAAAACCAGTTCTTTTTTGTGCTTTTCTAACTTCCTTCTCAATTACATTTTCTACATTTTTAGTTGAGGGTGGATAGGGGGGGTTAAATATAGATTTCTTTGATAAAACCTGATAATCACCCTTCATATTAGTTTTACCTTCCTTATAATATAATAATTCCATATTAATTTTCCTTAGGAACAATTTAATATCTAAAAGAGTTTTTGTCAGGTCACCTTTGACATAAGGGATGAATTTGAAACCCTTTTCTAACAAACTAAAATGTTCCTTTTCCAGTGGGGTGCTACTGAGATTGTAAATGGTAAACCCATTTAATATATTTTTGCTACCTATTATTTTAATAATTTGTCGTGCATCATCAAGCACTGGGTCCGGGGTATATTCTCTCAGTATCTCCCCCTTCCCCTTCTCCCCCCTCTCATTCGAAAATTTCCATTGTGACGCTCCTGTTGAACAGGATGCCTGTCTTCCTTTTCTATTGGGGGAAATTCAATATTGTAATCATTCTCAGTCCATCCTTCAATGAATTGTTTCTGAACAGATCCATAGCTCTTTCTATCTGTTCTTTTGTAATTATTATAATTACTATTGTTTGAAAATGAGGGCTTTGGGTAACTAACATTGTTTTCATAATCCTGAATATCTCTTTTAATTTTTCCAGTTTCCTATCTATCTATCAAACTTTTACATTTTCCATCAATTCCTTCCCTTAATTTAAAATACTTCTCTTTCTCTTCCCCAATCCCAAAATGAGATCTTCCTTAATGAATGCATCTAATTCATCAGTTTCTTTCTGCATAATTTCTAAGTTCCTATTGTTGTCCTTAATAATCAACCTTAAAATATCTAAACCACATTTATTAAATACTTCTATCAATTCTTTATGAAAAATTGAGCCCATTTGAACATTATTGGGATATTTCCATGTTCTTAAACCCTTCGGAACAATGTTCCAATTAATACATTCCATTAAATAAGCATTTTCTATAACCAGTGTTTTGTATTTATACATTAATGTAGAAATGCTGTCTAATTTCTTACTGTATGAATCAGTGTTCTTGGACCACCGAGAGTCACCACAGTCAATTTTAAAACTGTACTTTTCTTTCAACCAATCATTTATCTCAATGGGTCTAGAGAAATTTACATTACCTGGATTAACTCGACCCATATTCTGCATATTTAAAACATTTGAGTTTGTTCCCTTATCAGGACTAGCGCCACAAAACATTCTTGGCGTTGCAGCAGGGTTGAAACTTCCACCGTTCAGTTCTTCAGGGGTTCCGGCATAAAGTTCAGCGCCAATAAGCTCCCTTTTCCTCTTATGCTTCTGGAAATTCAGCCCCTCAGCACCACTTCCTGTGCTAGGGAACGCTCTACAGTTCGTTGCCACAAAGGTTTGACAAAGAGGTGTCAACAAGTCAATAAGTTCTGTTAGCTGTCCGATTAACTTCCGGGACTGGCCTGGATCATCACTTCCCGTAGCTTTAGATGAGAATTCCCTCTCCATAGCGCCGCAAAACCACAACCAAGTAAAAAACAATTGCGAAAGCTCTCCACAACCACCAAATAACGCAAAAGGAGAGCAAAATGCTATATGAGAGGATGAATGGCCAAAATGTAATATAAATCCACACGCAAAACAATAATACGAACGCCTTAATCACAATCGTGTTTTCGTCCTATTAAAAATGGACTTCATCAGATATAACAATTCACAACCATCACGCACTTTTATACAATTCATTACAACTCTAAACCAATAGAAATCAAATAGTACTTTTCGAATAGGCAAATCAAATTTCTTTTGGGCTCATTAATTACATATAGTCAAGATTACTTCCCTTCTTCATTAAAATTTATCATATTTAATAACACAAATCTATTCTTTATTAATATACATATATTATATCCTACACAACTTCTCTTAAAAATATTATTAAACAATAAATAATTGAATAAAAACTTCGTTAAAATATGTAATTTATAAACCTTAGTGAACTGTATCTTACTGAAATTGGTACACCTTGTTTGCTGTAGCATAGACTAGATCCAGGCCTGCTGAATCTAGCTTTGTTTATATGCTTGCTGTTTGTTTGCTTGTTATTTCCCTGGAATGCTAATTCCACCTAATACACGGCTTCTCAGCGCTTCTGTGGATCACTAGTGATATCTGCATTGCTTACTGTACTTATTTCCTTGTTTCACTTTAAAGAAAGTTACTGTTTGTCGTTTTTGCATTTAAGTTACCTGTAACACATTGCACTTAAGTTACCTGGCACTTGCTCACTAAAGCAATTATATAAGTCAGCACTAAAAATTAAAAGCACTACACCCTCACTCCCCACTGGCCCTGGTTTTCAATTATTAAGGAATTCCCAATATTATTTTTCTAGCATGTCCAAAGGTAATTTGTCAATCTCCTCTCCGGTCCAGCTGGTGAATCTGGTAATCTTGAGGCAATGTTACAACTGCCTCATGTACACAGACAACCCTCTCATCCTCCCAACAAATTCCAACACATGTGAGAGATGCAACCATATAGCCAAACTGGAGGCTAAGCTCTCTCAACTCAGTACTGGCATAACCAGTCAGGAGGAGAAGGAAACCACACTCACTACAATTCCAGTCTCACATAGACCAACCATGACAGCAAACCAAACACATAATTACACAAAAACATACTCGGAGGCTCTAAATAAAGATCTGCCAAAGCAGCAGAGACCTCCAAAGCAGACACCCAAGCAACCGCTACCCCAAAACAAAACACGTGCAACACATATCTCACAAAGCCAGTGTGCCAAACAGTCACAACCCTTAAGACTAAACAACACACCTGATACACTTGTAATAGGTGACTCTCTCGTCAGGCACACTGACTTCCCGCTCACCAGGCTGAACAAGGAGAGGGTCACGGTGAGCAGCCTGTCGGGCGCTAGGATCCGCCACATAACACAAGCACTCAGGTCACTCCAAGGCAAGTACAAATATGACTCAGTCATTGTCCATGCTGGTGTGAATGACCTGAGACATACCTCCCTGGACTACATGAAAAGAGACATAAAGGAGCTCTCTGAGCATGTAGCCCAGGCCGGTATGACCCTGACCTTGAGTAGCATCTTACCCTCACCAAGAATGATGCCACAATATGAAGACAAGATGATCAATTTCAACAATTGGCTTAAGTACTGGTGTCATTCAAAGGGGATCCAATGCCTGTCAGCTTGGGATGATATGCTCAACAAGCCATGATGCTTCGCTAGGGATGACTTGCACCTGTCACCCCTGGGCTTTCGGATATTGGCAAAGGCTCTTGCTACCCCCATAGTGCCTTTTTTAGGCAAGGCTCAAAAGACAAACCCACCTCCATAGGTATCACAAGGGTTAAGAAACTAAGAGTAATGCTACTCAATGCCAGAAGTCTAAACCTCAAGATGCACGCACTCGAAACTCTCCTTAGCATGGAGAACATTGATATCTGTGCAGTAACAGAAACCTGGTTCAGGGCTCCCGAGAGCACCCCATCACTACCAGGTTATACCTCATACCATGCTTTTCGGCCCCAAAACTTGGACCAAACCACAAAAGGAGGGGGAGTATCGATATTCATCTAAGATACCCACACCTCCAGGTTGGTGGCAAAGCACGAAGCATCAGAGACTATCCATGTGCAACTAACAGTGGGTAAAACTGCCTTCCAGTTTATAGCCTGCTACAGACCACCCTCCCAAACCCAGAAACCCCACTCGGCCTTCCTGAGAACACTGGAAAATATGAAGGTCTCTCCAAACACCATTATATTGGGTGACTTCAACTACCCAAACATAGACTGGGAGCATTACTCTAGCTCCAACACCCTAGCCCAAAGGTTCCTAGAATTTATAAACTCAAATGCTATGGAACAACTTGTTACCACTCCCACAAGAGGGAAAACATACTGGACCTGATCATCACCAACATGGGGACTCTATGCTCCAGACCAGAAGTGTATCCCTCACTGGTAAGATCAGACCATAAACTAATCTCACTGGATATTCACATCCCGACCCCACCCCCTGCCCAGAAAACCACAGTGAAAAACTCCTCTAAAGCAAATTTCACACTCCTCAAAACTGAGGTGGAATCCTTCAAAGCCCCCGGGCCTGTGGAAAATACGGCCCAGACCGCAGAATCCTTTATAAATGCATTCTATGAACACCTTCAGGATTGCATGGATCATGCAATCCCAAATAAAACCAAGACCCAATCCTCCAAAGGCAGACGCCCTGTCTGGTGGACCCCAGCCATAAACAAACTATACAATAGAAGGAGGAAGCTACTAAATGATAGAGCAAAATCTCAAAAAGGGAAGGCATCACTGATCAGTATTAGCAAAAAACTACGGGCACACATAAAATTGTCTAAGGCCAGCTTCGAGAGAAAAATTGCACAGGACACTAAGGATAATCACAAGGCTTTCTTTAGTTATGTTAGGAACCTGGGTGGTAATTCCCAGATATGCTCAGAATTAGTCCAAAATGACAAAAAATACACCGAACCCATAGACATTGCCAACATCCTAGCTGACAGGTTCAGCGCAAACTTCTCCCCCCCCCTCCCCACCAAAAGGGCAAATATCTATCCCAGCACAGTGCTGCCCCCCTGACATCTCAGATGCTCAGGTAAGAGCCGCCCTCTCCAAATCAAAAAACACAGCATCAATGGGACCAGATGGTGTCCCGGGCTGCGTCCTACATGAACTCCAAGAAGAGCTAAACCCAAACATAAAACTACTGTTCAATCTCAGCCTTACTACAGGATATGTGCCCAAAAAGTGGCGTACAGCAACAGTGGTCCCTCTCCATAAAGGTGGTGCCTCAACGGATCCTGGAAACTATTGCCCCATAAGCCTGACTAGCTTGGTCTGCAAAGCTATGGAAAGGATCATCATGGACCTCATAAATAAAGATATTGGGGACCTACAAACACTGGATCCTACCCAGTTCGGCTTTGTTAAGGGCAGATCCTGCCTCTTAAACCTGGTTGATTTCTTTGAAACAGTCACCAAGGCCATTGACGAGGGGAAGGTGGTCCACACAGCCTACCTGGACCTCGCAAAAGCCTTTGATACAATACCCCACTCGGGCATTATAGATAAGCTCACCAGCTTAAATATAAACCCCTATGTCACTAGATGGATTGCAAACTGGCTCAAGGACAGAACCCACATGGTTAGAATTGCTGGAGCCATGGCAGACTCCAAACCAGTTACAAGTGGTGTCCCACAAGGCTCAGTCCTGGGACCTCTCTTGTTCAGTATATATTTCTCGGAGGTACAAGCCAACATGGAAGGACTGTGGCTGACCAAGTTCGCAGATGATTGCAAACTGGGCACCATAATCGACTCTCCAGCCGACACAAGCATCCTCCAAAAGGGCCTCATAGAAACAGACAACTGGTTTCAGAGCCATGGCCTCAAGCTAAATGCCAAAAAGTGTATAGTCATCCCCTTTGGCAAAAACAAAGTGCCCACAAATTACCACATAGGTGATAATCCATTAAGTACAGAAGAAGTAATTAGGGACCTGGGGACCCAAGTTGATAGCAATCTCTCATTTGACAACCATGTGGCCAAAGTGGTTAGAAAAACATTTTATATAGCCCACCTAATCATGAAGGGATTCACATCTAGATCAGGGGAGGTCATAGTGCCTCTTTACTCATCCCTCATCAGGCCCATAATTGAGTACAATGCCCCTTTTGGGATGTACCTTACCAGACACCTGCAGCAACTGGAAAGACCCCAAAAGTACCTCACCAAGAGGATCAAAGGGCTCACACAGATGCCATGTGCTGCCTGGTTAAAGAAACTCCAGCTCTACTCAGTGGCATATCGCCTGTTCAGAGGCGATCTGTGCCTGACGTATAAAGCCATGTCCAACCCGGAATTAATGGACATGCTGCACCTCAGAAAATCCAAATCCCATCGAGCTACGCGCTCGAGAGACTTGAACCTCAGCACTGAAATAAATAGGACATGCTGGAGGGACAGATTCATAACCCGGAGGCTCCCTTCACTCTGGAATAAAATCCCAGTCCAGGTTAGGCAGAGTCCCTCATTGACTCTCTTCAAGAGGAATCTTGATGAGTGGATGGGAGATCGTAGGTTTACCCCGGGTATCACTTCTGTGTCACTGTTAGACAGAGGCACAGTATACTAACCTCGAAAAAGGGCATAGCAAAATAAATTTAAAATGGGTGGCGAAAGCCAAACACATTCTGGCTAGGCTTATAAATGCCCTAGGGCAGATAGCCTAGAATGAACCTATGAACCTATTCATCAATTTAAGAAAGATGGAATTCCCAATCCAACAGTGCCACCTTGTGTTGTTATTTGATATTACATCTTCTATATTTAAAATTTTCTTTATAACTTGGCAGCTCTCAGTTTCAGAAGTGGAAGAATAGATACATATTGATTGAGCCCAGGGGTTTTGCTTGCTTCCAAAGTTATTTGCTACCATAATTCCTTATAACCTATTGTTTCCTCCCAAGGGCCTCCTCTAATATCACTTTTGATTTGTTCTAAGACAAAAAAGCGAAATTTATAACCCTCACAAAGCTTAGAATGTTTAAATAAAGCATTTCTCTCTTTCCCTTTCATTATATCATACGTGTGCTCATATATTCTTTTCTTGAGGGTTCTCTCGGTCTTGCCCACATAGAAGAAATCACACCTTTCACAAGTGACAAAATATACTAAACCCCTGGATTCACAATTAAAAAAACCTTTACTAATTAACCACTTACCTCTACTTTCCAAATAAATTTTTTTCTGCATTTATTATAAATTCACATTGGTTGCACTTCCCACATTTATAAGTACCTATTTTTCTCCTATTACCCCTTCCACTCTTTTTATAATGGTCCTTCTTACTCTCTAATATACCCTTTATACTAGCAGAATTCCTAAAAGCTATCTTGGGTATACTCTCAGGAAGGCCTTCTAGGTCCGTAAGGGAGATAAACTTTTCCCATTCTTTTTGGAATATTGCCTTTATATTGTTATTTAATGCATTATATTCCAAAATAAGGGCTTGCTGAAATTTCCTATTAGATTCTATTCCTTTCATTCCTTCATCACAATTTTGATTATTAACTTCCTTTTCTCCTCGAATGGGCTTAAATGTATCCAATCTACCCTTTTCCACTTCCAGTCTTATATTTTTGATAACATCTTTGGGGTATTCCCTTTCTAGGAACATTTTTTCCAGTAAATCACACTCCTTTATAAAATCATCATTGTTACTGGTCATCCGTGATCCTCTAACAAATTGTCCTTTCACAATATTTCTTTTACAGTTGGTAGGGTGGGCACTATTAAAGTGCAAATACGAATTAACATAGGTATATTTCCTGAACACTCTAGTTTCCAAAAGATTATTTGATTTGTATATTTCAAATTCTAAATACTGAATATTATTTTCAGAAATTACAGATGTGAAGCTATGGAAATCAGTAGTTCCTCTAATATAATCCATAAATTCATCCAGTCTTTCTCAGCCCCCTGTCCAAAAAATTATTATATCATCTAAGAATCTCTTATATAGCTTCCAGCAAGTAACAAAATTCGAATTGATGTCAGAGAAAACCTCTTGGTTTAGAAAGTGTATTTCTTTTGGGTATAAGATCCCAGATTCTGATGCTCACATAGAATGTGTATATTGTTTGGGTCTGGCCCACCTTGATAATGACTGTGATATTTGTTCTGGCTTTAATTCTAGCGCCTTGATTGACTGCAAGAAGTTAATTCTGTGGGGTCTCTTGCCCTCTACATCTTACTCTTCAGTGACTGGGGCTCAAACCCTTTCTAAAAAGTCAGAAAAATCAAAGGTCTCTCAAACTAAGGACAAGGAGTCTCGGAAAAGGTCTCCTGATCATCCCTCACCTTCGGCTTCGATTACCTCAATTGACCCCCTACCAAGATCCCGAAAAAGTCGGATCCATCAGTACTGGATCTGACAGCTTGAAGTTCTAGGTCTCCATGGATCTGAATCCCTCTGCTTCCATTAGATCCTATTTCATCCAGGCTCCCTTCTACATTCTTAGAAGAGTCACCACAAAGGCATTCTAGGCCTGCTTCCACTACCTCCTCTCTTTGATCCCCCAGAAACCTTTCAGAAGAAGACATAGACAGGATGATGTGGAAGTTCCTGAGAGCACAGATACAGATGGCAGTTCTCCGAGCTCTGACCTCTTCTGGCCCTGAGAGCCGATGACTTTACACTTCCCCTTTAGTATCACCTTTTGTGATCCATCCTTCCATTTCATAGCCATCAGATCTGAGATCCCTGGGGTTGTCTACTTCAGATCTGAAGAATGTTTGCTCTTTGACTCTGAGGGTTCCCCAGGGCCAACTGGCACCGAGTGTTGTGGAGCCAGAGGACTGCCAGAGCTGAAGCATCTGTGCCAGATCCATTGGCTTTGAGTGGACTCCAGAGCTTTCAGAGCTGTCTCTTGACCTCAGAGCCTTGGCACTGGATATCTTGGGTCTAACTCCCTCCTTGGTTGGAGTGCTGAGGGGGTTGCAGGAGCCAACAATCTGAGAGATTTCAGCTTCTGAGCCATCAACTTCTGTTTCACTTAGGTGTTCTGCTTTTGAGGTTGTGGAGAGGGTTTTCTCTGTGCCTAGAGAACAGACATCCCTGCTCCATCAGATCAGACAACCCTACCTCATACTGTTTTGTATCTTCAGCCTCGACCATCTGTTCTACTGGGACAGCTAACCCAAGCAAGCCTTCAACCAGTCCTTCAGGGCATTGTTATCTCTTCCGATACTTCCTCAGAACAGAGGCAGAACAGTGGTGCAGCTGTTAATGTTATCGCCTCACAGCAAGAGGTTCTCTGGTTTGATTCTCAGCTGGGGTGCCTTCTCTGCATAGTCTGCATGTTCTGCCTGTGTTCACTTGGGTTTCCTCTGGGTACTCCTGTTTCCTCTCACATTCCAAAGACACGAGTCTGGAGCGTTTCACCCCAGGCCTCCTCTGAAAATAGGCTCTGTCCTAGTCAGACTTCCCAATCAACAAATGTTAAATCAATAAATAAAACTAATAAATAAAATCACCTGAGGAATCCCTTGGAAGAGGATGTGTAAAAGGAGGCACTTAGAATCCCTCCACTTAGCTCTCACAGAGGACACTGAATTTGATGAGGGGGAGGGGTGCCCCAGATCAGCACCTGATGATGTCTCCTTTGGAGACATCCTGGAGCTCTTGAAATGAAGAGGTGGTTGATCTTCTGATACCCCCTCCCAAGAGGAATTAGTGTTCCTGGAGGCTTTCAGGTCTGGCCCATCTACTTCTTGGGTGACTCTCCCTCAGCCGATGAGCTCATTGACTTAGTCTCTCAGTAGCCATGGAAGGAGTTGGACACTGTTGAGCCAATACCCAAGAGACCAGATAAGATTCTTCTCCACCCAAAGACCATGCACAGAGCAAGGGAGTTTCTGTTGGTGCCATGACTGTTGCTGCAGCTACAAGAAAGGAACTAGCAGAGCAGAGTTCTTCAGTCCATCTCCCTAATAGGGAGTCTAGGCCATTGAACAGATTTGGAAAGCATATTTATGCTTCAGAGACCTTTGCTCTTAGATCGCTGAATTACATGGGACATTTTAAAAGACTGCAAAGGGATTTGATAAAAGAGCTTACCAGATCCCTTTCTGGGTCCATGTCTTCTGAGGATGGGAACAGAATCTCCTCGCAGCTGTCCACTCTCCGGTCTATCTCATATGTGCCCATGAGATTGATCTCCCATGCTGTGGAAGGTATGTCACAGGCAGTGGGTTCAGACATAGCCATCAGAAGATATGCCTGGATGTGCTTATGTGATTTTGTGGAACCATTTAAATTTTTTTTTATCAATGTGCCCTTTGACGAATCTTCTGTTTTTGGCTCCGAGGTTAAGGGCACAGTCTTCAGATGTGAACAAGAGGGAAAAGTCCCTGTTGACCATAAATGTGCATTTTTCTACTTCTCAAGGCCCCTTCTCTAGGACCCAGTGAGGTGGCAGAAAGATGTGGTTTTAGAAGTCCAAGGGTCCTTTCTAGGATTCACATGGAGATAGTTACCCAAGGGCAGGGGGGATTCTCAAATGGAAGATGCTGTCCTCAAAGCATAGGACATCTGCAAAACCAGGGATCTAGAGATTCTTTCTCATGTAGGCCTTAGCAGTGATCCTGAAAGGAACCCCGACTGTCCATCTGTGGAGGCAGTTGGGGTTGTTTATCCCTGTAACAGAGAGCCTGACTAGCTGTCATAAAAGATTTATGGGTGCAGAGGATTATATCAAGAGGTTATACCATATAATTTTCCCTAGCCCCTCCCACAGTTCTTAAGAACATCCCCAATCTTTCACCTAGTCAGAGGGAAGCAGCATCTCTAAAAATAAAAAAGCTGCTAGAAAAAGAGTCATCCAAGAGGTCCCCCTCAGACCAGAGAGGGTCCAGAGCTTCCCAAGATTCTTCTTAGTGCCAAAAAGGAAGTGGACTTGAGGCTAATTTTGGAGCTCAGCGAGTTAAATCAGTTTGTACAGTATACAAAGTTTAGGATGGTCATGGTTCAGTCCATTTTGCCTATCCTGCAAAAGAATGATTGGATGTACTTGAAAGATCTTCAGGATGCATACTATCATATCAAAATGAACAGGTGCTCCAGGAGATACCTATGCTTCTGGCATGGAGCCAGTCATTACCCATTCAGAGCACTGCCCTTTGGTCTCATCACAGCCCCCAGGGTGTTCATCAAATGCATGGCAGTGGTAGCAGTTCACCTGAGATTGCTGGGATTCCAGGTGTTTCCATATCTAGAAGATGGGCTCCTTACTTACCCAACCAGGCATTGACTAATACAGGCAAGGGACTACTTGCTTTAGTTGTGTTCTCATCTGGGAATAACAGTGAAATGCAACAAATCTCAACTCACTCCAAGATAGAGTCCGGAGTTCATAGGGTTGCATTTGGACACAGTCATTCACATAGCCTCTCCTCCCTCTATTTGAATAAACACACTGCAGTCCCAAGTAAAGAAAGTGATCAAGAATTCATCCCTTCCAGCCTGTCGGATCCTACAGGCTTTGGGTGCCATGGTAGCACCTATTACCCTTGTTCTGTTGCCCAGTTTCCGTATAAGGATCCTTCAATGGACTCTGTCAACTCAATGGTCCATTCTCCAACATCCATTATCCATGCCAATCAAGATCACTCAAGTGTGCAAAAGATATTTTCCATGGTGGATTCATTCAAACGAGTTCCACGAAGGCCATCATTTTGTTCTTCTCCTTTCCAAGGCCACAGTGAGTATTGATGCTTCCCAGCTTGGGTGGGGAGGTGCTACTTGGGAAAGACAGTCCAACACACATGGTCCACCAAAGATGCCAAGATGCATATCAATGTCCTGGAGATGAGAGCTGTCCTAGTTTTGCAGGCCTTTCAAGACGTTCTCCCTTTTGGGACAATTGCAATTCACATGGACAATATGCTGGTAGTCTGGTACATCAACAAACAAGGAGAAACTGGATCTTACCCTCTTTGTTGAGAAGCTATGAGAATGTGGCAATGGGTGATATCTTCCAATCACTTTCTAATAGCAATGCGCATCCTGGGGAAATCCATTGTGATTGCCGACAAATCAAACAGGTCCATTCTGATGCCTCTTGAGTGGTCTCTCAATGTCAATGTGATGGAGAGATTTTCTGTCTGTGGGGCCAGCCATGGTGTGATCTATTTGCCTCTCCCCTCAACAACAAGTGAAACAGATTCTTTGTCCTGATCCCTTCATCGGGGGAGTTGCTGAGAGATGCTTTAGTTCATGATTGGCCATCTGGACTCCTGTATGTTTTTCCACCCTAACCACTAATTCCCAAATTTCTTCAGAAAGCAGTTCAATTGAAGAACACAGTCATCCTCATTGCTCCCTTTTGGCCTCATCAGATTTGATTCCTGTTCCTCTGGCCTCATCTTCTGCATCCACCATGGATTCTGAATTCAACTCAAGACCCCCTGTCTCACACAGGCATGACTCATCTGGATATAACCGGCCTCAAACTGACCACATGATTTCCCCAGTCCTGGTAGTTGCTAGACAACCTAGGCTGTCTTTACCGGTCCATCATATTTTGCTATCTTCCCATAAGGCTTCTACTATAAAGACTTACAATAGTAAATGGAAAAGATTTGTCTTCTGGGCAGGAGCGGCCCTAGGTCAGCTGGTGCCCTAGGCAAAAGGGCTCCATGGCGCCCCCCACCACACCACCCAATGCCCCCATTCTGGTCTACCTACATCAAATGAATACTGGAAAAGCGTGGTCGCCTAGTTGGCCTATGCCTAAGGCCAGCTGTGCTTCTGGGCCCATAGCAATGATTTGGACTCTTTTTTTCAGCGCCTGTACCAGTGATTCTCGAATTTTTAGCTTCACTGTTTATTGAAGGAGCTAGTTTTTCAGCTATTAGAGTTCAGTTGGCTGCCATTTCTAATTTTAACATGGGTGAGAATAACTTTACATCAGCCTCTTCTAAATTATGCAAGGCCTTTCTCAAGGGAACTTTTTTGCTTAGACCTCCATTAAAAGATCCTAACTCACCTTGGGATTTAAATATAATGCTTCAGGCCTTAACTCAATCTCCCTTTGAACCTTCAGCCAAAGCTGACTTAAAATTTTTATCTTGGAAAACCATTTTTCAGGTGGCTATTATATCAGCTAGTAGAGTATTTGAACTTCAGGCTCTGTCTTCCAAACATCCTTAACCGATTTTTCACAAAGACAGGATTTCACTGCAAACTAATCTGTCTTTTTTTTTACCTAAGGTAGCTTCTGAGTCAAATATTAACCAGGTCATCACTCTCCCAGTTTTCTTTCCAAATTTTTCTAACAAAGGAGAGTACATATTACATCTGTTGTATGTGCATAGACAACTTCATTTCTACCTTCATAGAACCAAAGACATTAGGAAATCTGAGCAGTCATTTATTTCCTTTTCTTCTACCAAACTAGGAAATCTAGTATCTAAAGTTACACTGGCCAAATGATTGACTGATTATATAACCTTTGTGTATGGTAAATTGGGTTTATCTTTACCAAAACCTCAGAGGGCCCATTCCACGAGATCTATGGCAGTTTCTTCAGCTTTTCTAGTCCAGAGTATCTTTAGATGATATTTGTTCAGCTGCAATTTGGGCTAATCTGCATACATTCATTGCCCATTACAAGTTGGATTTGATTTCTAGGAACAGAGTGGCATTTGGCTCAGAAGTGCTCTGGAATATCCTTCATTAAGAGCTTCCTAGGGTTGTATTAGATGGGGACTCTGTCCCATCAATTGAGGAATGAAGGAAAATGACATCAGATTAAAAAATTATGTACTTAACATAATATTCCATTTTCATTCTTCCTCATCTCCCCATCTACCTGCCCCCTCCTTTTGTGCTTCTGGAGAGATCCAAGCGTGGTATAGGAACCTCTGTTCTTTTTTGAGATTCAGTTTCCGTTTTCTGTTCTACCCCTGCTTTTTTCTGTTATTCATTGTCCTTTTACATTTAGGGGCAGCAAGCTCAGTGTGAGGTATGTTAGGTTGGTGGGGCATTATGGGTAAAGGAAGATTTCTAGGATCTGATGATCTGGAAGAAGCAGCCAAGTCAGATCCGAATCTTGGATCCAAACCCATCAGTTGAGGAAGAATGAAAATGGCAACACAGATGGAATGTTATGGTGAGTACATAACTTTTTATTCCTAAGGCAATGGAGATGGTGAAATTGTGGAAAAAGAAGTGTTTTTCTAATAAAAATATAGGGAATTCCAGCTATCTAGAGAGCGGGGGGGGGGGGGCACACTCAGAAAAACAACAAAGTCTCTGACTGCAACAATAATATAACTGTAATCACAGTGTTAGCTGCTGGTGCCTGCAATGGAAATATGACACATTAGTTGGTTATGGTGAAATTCATGGCTTATTTTGACAGCTCTGCATCAGGTGAAGGCAAGACTAGTATTTCCCAAAAACATGCTGTATTCCAAAATAAAGTCTGGCACCCCTTGTATGAAATTCTTCCTGCAGTAAAAGTCATGCAGAGATTGTTTAATAAGGAACTTTTATTTAACAATAAAAAAAAACAGTAAAATCAACATAACAGTTCAATACCAACGCTATTCAAACCAGTCCATTAGCTTTTGTTTACATTCTACAAGCTTTAAATTGTGTGTATATGCCATCATTCACATTAACACTTTTATCTACAAGTTGTTTACAAAGCTTATACATTTTTTTGTCTTCATTTCAGATCATACTTCATCTTTGTTTTCCTTGTTATTCTTTAGTTTCTTACGATATTCCTCACCCACCTGTCAGAACCTTTCTGATCCCCTAATCCTCTAGCTATGTCTGTTTACCTGTTCTGTTTGAATTGCCACCATGATTGCCATTTAAGTGTGATCTTTTTTTTTTGCTCTATCTTCCTCGTTCCTTTGTTCTATTTCTAGCACTTCATTATTTCAGTAAGCACATTGCGAGTTGGTTTTGTTTTTCATCTCGTTAATTGTTTTCTTGGTTATTGCCAGCAGTAAGCTCAATAGTAGTTTATGATGTGTTTTTTCCTCCTTCTGAAGCCCAGTCCCAGCTTAACATCAGTGTACTCTTAGTCCACACCTCTCAACTTCTTTGCACAAGAATTCTAGACAAAGCTAAAAATAATAGGGTACAAAGGCTCAAAATCAGGGACAATTTTTAAATGAAACTCTAATTCACTTAAAAAGTTAACAGAACAACAGATTTCCCACCAACGTGTATTTTTCAGATATAATAGGTATAAAACTCTGGCATTAATAACGGACTGAAATCCTCAGTGATTTACCAAGAAAAAAAATGTTTCAAGGGACAGGGAAAAGATATGAAACAAAATCAGGGATATTTTGTGAAATCAGTGAGAGCTGAGAGGTATGCTTTTGTCAAATCTATATGCGTAAATATCTGGGTCACATTTCTAAAATTGCTTAATTCTTGGTAAGACTTCCTGACACCTCCAACAGGTGCTCTTGGTTTGTGGGAATTATCTATGGCAGCTACTTGGCTGAAGCATGCCTATGGAGACAATCCCAGGCAAATAATCTGAACTGTCTTGATCTTTTGTGGCCTTTTTGGTAATAAACACATTTCTTTCCACTGTTCCCAAGTTAACATCTTTCCTGTCCTCATTTCCCAGTCAGTTCTCTTACTTTCTGAATGTATTTCACTGCTCCCCTGCAAGGTCTTGTAGGCTGTGATCATTATTCTTTTAACTCTTGCGTCTCCCGTTCCAGATTCATTTAAACATTTTGTTAACTCAAGAGTTGCTGTTTTTTGTTTGTCCCATGGCTCACTTTTGTCTTAATTCTGCCATGAGGTCCAGAATTCTCAACATACCTCACTGTTAAACGGAAAGTTTCTCTTTTGCCTCTTCTCACTCCATCAGTGTAGATCCCTGCCCAGTATTTGGCTTCTTTGCCTCTTCTTTGTCCTTTCTGCTTACATTTAATCCTATTGTTATTGACAGTATCTCATTTATCATGGGTCTTTATTTCCTTATCTTAAAGAAAAAAAATCTGCACTGAAGTATTCATATATTTTAAATCTATCATGGGATCTTTGTCTTTGTAATATTGTGCCAAAAGGGTAAATTTATTGGGAACTTGAGTTTGCACTGAACAGAGTTTGTCTGCTTGACAACAGTGCAATGGCATTATTGCTGAAATCCACTTTCAGTGAACATATGGTGTTGCCCTTTCTACACCGTTGTATCACCATGGAGGTGGTATTTATAAGTTATGGATTGTGAGGGGATCTTTCCATGTGCAGGGGGATGCGGGGGAGGGGGTTGTCCCCTGGGGAAAAAAAACCTTAAAAAATCCTGTTAGTGGCTTTCAGCGATTTATTGTTTTGTCTGTCAGACAAAAAGTGCTCTCCTAATGACATTCCTTTCATCAAAAGCATTTCCTTCCACCTGGCCTTATTTCTATTAAACTGAGCGAAGTTCATTAAACTTAGATTTGTTGCATTATAGTAACTTTGCAGATCTGGTGTGGCATCCTGAGTCCCCCACAACTCCACCTGCATTATCAAGTTTATCCACATTACTCTTGCAAGCTTTTTATCACATAGGAATTTCTGCATCTTCTTCTTTAATGTTACTGTCAACTTCTTCTCCAGGGGTATGAAAAAAGTATTGCCTTACATACAATATAATGGGGACTATGAACGTTTCTCTGGCTTAAATTTTGTGATCTAAATCCACTATCATTAAACTTAATTTTTTAACTTATTCAGTATATTTTATTTTACTTCACAAATAACTTTTGCTGTGATAGACATTTATATATTTTATTCTGTCATGTCACCACAAGTAAGGATAAGTCTATGCATGAATGGACTAGACTGTAATTCATTGGCAAGACTTTCATCTTAACTTCATTTATCATAAATCCAAAACTAATTTTTGCAATAGATCAATTAGCTTGACTAAGTCTTGCTTAGGGTTAGTAAAGTACAGCACCACATTGCCCACACATTGTACCATTTTTATTTGCCTCCTATATCAGTTACTAACTTGCATTTCTGAAGTTCTAATCTGTGTAGTTAAAGTTTAAAACATAAAGAAAATTAAAATGGCAATCCAGACAGGTATCTGTGGTGTACAAAAGACAGTGTAACATATTAGAGATGGGCACTCCTACTCCTCCTCCAGTTCCCCCAGTGCTAGATGCTTATCTGGATGCCTTTTGGGCTAGTTTTTCGGCACCAGATTCTCTGTCTCCTGCTCCAAAAAAGGTCCGACAGGTGCTACAAAGTTTCTGATAAACTAAAGTACTTCTACAAAAACTCTGTGACAGACCCAGCTGCAGTATTCCTACCCTCAAACAAAGCTTTCAAACTGCTTCCTTGCACCAATGTTTTCCCCAGTGACAAGGACAGTTGAGCAATGGACTGGTGAAGTAAGAAAGTGTATGCTTCCTCCACTTTAGCTTTCAGAGATATAAATTGCCAAACTCAAATTCTGGGCAGGCTTTAACAACCTTCTGCACCCAGGCAAAACTTCCACCCCAACCCCTGAGAAACTCTTGGAGAAAGGCCAAGAAGAAGTAGCCAACACCTTTAACTCCTTCTTCACTGAGACTATCCAAACCCTAGCCAGTCACCTTACCTCCACTTCCCCACCTGCTGCTAAACTGCAACGTGACAACCCTACCCCCTTTAATTTAAAGCCAGTCTCTTCCTCCTATGTACGCTCCCTCCTAAAAAAACTCAAACCAACTACCCTAGCGGCTGACCACCTTCCTGCGGAATTCTTACAAATTGCATCTGATGAAATAGCCTACCCCATAACAATCCTAATAAATAGAACTATAACTGAGATGAACATTCCCTCCATTTGGAAGACTTCCTATATCATTCCACTTCACAAAGGAGGTACCTCCCTGGAAATGTCAAATTATAGACCAATAGCCATTCTGTCCCCGATAGGGAAAATCATGGAAAGATGCATCCACAAACAACTTCTTCACTATCTGACCTCTAATAATCTCTTGTCCAATGCCCAGCATGGTTTTTGCCCGCACCATAGTACAACTACTGCCCTCCTTTCCTTTATTGACTCAATCAACAACAATCGCAATAGCAAACTCATATCATCTGCCCTCTTTCTGGACCTATCAAAAGCATTCGATATGGTCAATCATCAATTCCTTCTCAACATCCTTGAAACCCTACGTCTGGACACTCCAGCACTAAACTGGTTCAAGGCCTACCTCACTGGTAGGCAACAAGCTGTCCTATGGCAAAACAGAATATCAGGACTGCTCCCGAATACCATAGGCGTTCCTCAGGGCTCGATACTGGGCCCACTTCTGTTTTCCATCTTCATAAATGACCTTCAATCAGTCATCCCTAAATCCACCTGCATACAATATGCCGGCGACTCCACCTTAATCTGCTCCGGCGTCTCCTCTCGAATCTCCAAATGACCACACAACATTGTTTTTCACTAGTTGAAAAATGGTTCACTGACTTAAAACTTCTACTTAACCCAGCTAAAACCAAACTATTACTTTTCTTCCCCAACGTCTTCTCACCTCTAGGTAAAGAACTCCCAAACACTAACAACATAACCTTTCATATTAAATCCAATAATGGGACCCTCATAACCCCTGTCACCAGTACCAAACTGCTAGGTGTCACTATTGATCATAAGCTCAAATTTGACATACACATTACCCAAACAGTTAAGTCTGTTAACAAAAAACTAGGATCTATGTACAGAATTAAAACTTCCTAACTCCCACTACCAAATTAACTATTGCTCGCACCCATCTCCTCTCTTCCCTCCTCTATGCTTCCCGATCCTCTCTTTTCTCAATAAACGTGAACTTAACATGCTCTCTCTTGCCTATAACCACATTGCCAGATTTATTACAGGTTCCCCTTATCGAACCCATCATTGCCTTAATCTGCGAAGACTTGGCTGGTTGGAACTGCCAAATCTCCTCAAACTTAGCCAACTCATGAAGCTTATAAAATAATCAACCATCCTGATAGAACTCCCTCACTGTGCAAAATTCTCACTCCATATACTAACCTCAACAGTCTCCGATCATCAAACAGCATCCAGATCCTAACCATTAAAGCAAAAAACTCAGGTGGGGATGCCCTTTACGCCAATTCCATTGGCAAGCAGTGGAACTCCCTGCCAAACAACCTTAGACTTACTACTTCGCTCAATCATTTCAAAGCTAACCTTAAAGAATATCTCTCCACACAATGGACATGCCCATGTCGTGAACCTGACTAACTACATATCTCATAACTTCTAGTTCCACTTCCCTAGCCCATTTCCCTAATTGCAGATCTCTAAAATTTCTCTTTCCTTTTAGTAATAAGGAAAATCTCTGATTTCAGTCTGTTTTCCAGTATCTGTAACGAAATCAATGTTTTGTGTATAATTTCCTGTCTGTCCTTTTGTCTTATATAACATCTATGTAAATTTTCATTCCTGCATATGTAAGCTATGTTCTCTTGTTGTAACAATACTTTGAATCTTGCAATTTAATTATGTACTTCTATTGTGTATTGGAGCTTTTCTCCTCGGGCCTCTACTGAAAACGGATATGTATCCAGCTAGACCAGCCCGGTTAACAAATGTAAAATAAAATAAAATAAATAAATAAATACTGTCTGTGCTACAGTACAAGGCCATCACAGACCTCCAGACACCAGCATCAAATAGCATATGCAGTCTCTAGTGGCCCAGGCTTCTCAACTAGTCAGGCACAGTATAAAATGCAGCTATAATGCTGTTGATGCCTCCTCCTCCTCCTCCAGGGTGGCTGCTACTGTCTCAGTAATCAGTTGGTATGCCTGGTTACAAGGCCAACCTATTCCAGAAGATTTTAAGTATAAGATTGTACACTCCCCCCGGATAACAACCTCCTTTTTGGCTCACAAGCTTGCCAGTCTTTTCAAGGCTTTGCAGGAACAGGACAAGACAATGAAAGACTACCAACAGATTCTGCTGTCTGTAGTTCCCAAGTACCATAGAAATTATCCAGCAAAATCTACCTCCGTTGCCAATAGAGATCCTAGAACACTGCATAGGCAAAGGAAAATTCCTGAGAAAAGATTCCCAGAAATAAATTCAGAGGGATACTCCTTCTAGGAGGCCTCAGTTTGTTGGTAGACCCCTGTGATTATATTCCTCCCATTCTCCCCTACTCCCTCTACTCCCACCTCAAAACAACTGTTTCTTTTCTGTTCTGGGAAGCAATAACCTTGGTCAAGTGGGTCTTAAGCATTATCATGGTGGGTTATACAGTTTACTATCATGTACCCGAAATGTACTTGGTCGACTGTTCACATGTTCGACCGAGATTGTGTGAAATTCACAATGTCGAACACTGGAATTGCCGAAATACATGTCGACTGCTACCTAGGGACGGGTTTTAACATGGGTTGAGATAGGGGCAGATGTGTATTTTGGCAATATCAGTGTTCGACATTGCCTAGGGTCGACATTCTGATTGTAGAACGAAGTGGCGTCGACCGACTTCACTTCGAATAAATGATAGTAAACCCGGTTATACTATGTCTTGGGAAAGTAGCCCAATTCCTGGGGGAATAGCCCCACCTCCCCCCAACCAGATACACCTGCTAGATCCTATCATGTAAGACTTGCTGGCCCAGAGAACCATAGAAGAGGTCCCCTCTTCCTATTTAGGAAAGGGATTTTACTCACAAATCTTTCTTTTCCCAAGGAAAGAGGGCCAATGAAGACCTATCCTGAACCTCTCCCAGCTAAATACCTTTCTGAGAGCTCCTTCTTTTACAATGCTGTCTTTACAGATTCTTCTATCCTTTCTATTTCCTCAAGGTTTTCTGGTGTCCTTATACCTAAAGGATGCTTATAGTCATATTCCCATCCATTCTTTCTCCAGAACATTTCTCGGGTTCATTACTGGGTCATCACATTTTCAGTTTACTATATTGTCCTTTGGTCTTTCTACAGCTCCAAGGGCTTTTACAAAGTGTCTGGCCCCAGAAGTGGCTTTCTGCCACAATCAGGACATACAAATCTTCCCTTGCTTGGGTGACCATCTACTCCAGGTTTTATCCAGGGACACTCTTCAAAAGCACCTTCATTACACTGTGTGACTTCAGACCCTCCTGGTGTTCACCATTAATTACAAAAAATCCTAGCTCATTCCCACCCAACAGCTGACCTTTCTGGGTTATGTCTACCATGTGTACCTCTAGCATGCCTCTGTCCCTTAAGAGAAGGTCACCTCCCTAGACAGCGACTTCTGCCAGACAAGTTGTCAGGACACTTGGACTCATGGCTACCACCATCCCTATGCTGCCCTTCACCAGACTACACATGAGGGAAATACAGAGGTGTCTGAAGTCAGTGTTGTCCCAACACTCGCACCCTCTTGATACCCACGTTCCTGTTCTTGCATCAAGAAGGAGCTCCTTTGTTGGAGCGACCAGGTTACACTCAACCCAGGTATTCCAGGCACTCCAGCCCCACACAACTAAGTCCTGCTTACAGATGCTTCAGACAGGGTATGGGCAGCTTGGACAGGAGACCACAAGAGTGCGACGGGTGTGGCCTGCTTGTCTAGCAAAGAATACATCAACTTAAAGGAAATGAAGACACTTCTACAAGTACTACAGACATTCTAACATGTTTGGAAACCAGACACCCTGCTGGTGCACATGGACAACACCATGGTGATGTGATTTATAAACAAACAGGGAGGCACAAGATCATTCCCCCTATGCAGTCTGGCACAGGAGGTCTGGCATCTAGCATCTCAGCTGAATTTTACATTTACAGCAGAAATATTGGCAGTCTCCCTAAGCAGGAACATGGAGGACTGTCACTAATAGCCCTTGAACACAGAGGTTTTTGAAATCTATAACTCCATGATGGGGGACTTCCCAGAAAGATCTCTTTGCCTCCTCTGAGCATTGTCTGTTCCTGCTTTTCTGCACAAGGAATCCATCATCTCTAGCCTGGACTGAAGGACAGATGCCTTCTTCCAATGGACGTGGAAGTTTCTTTATGCATATCCCCTTTACCTCTGCCCCAAGGCTCCTTCTCAAGATCCTGAAGGAATCTCCAAAAATCCTGCTTCCGACATCTTTCTTGCCAAGACAGCACTAGCTCCCACTTAGCTGTTTCACCTATCAAAGGGAAATTACTGGAGAATCCCTACAAAACCAGATCTAATCACTTAACAGAAGGGGCAACTCCTTCATACCACTCTGACGTCACTCAGTCTAACCCTCAAGATGATAGGATTCTAATGCCTACAAGACACACCTTTTCTAAAGAGGTTGTTCAAGTCCTACAAGAAACCTAACACCAGGAACTCTCACACAGCCAAGTGTAAGAAATTTTCCATCTGGTGCCTTAAGTGTAAATTCCAACCCCTTCTATCAGACACCCCCTCAGTACTCCACTACTTCTGTGATTTATTATATTCGTGGTTGACTTACTCTTCCATTAAGGCTCAGTTATCTGTCATTAATGCTTTCCAACCTTTGGCACCTCCTCTTATGCCCAGGACAGAGGTTGAACTTTTTCTGATTAGAGTTTTACACTTTAATCACCCAAAGGTGGCCTGTCACCACATCATGGGACCTTAATTTTGTTTTGGAAAAGCACACTTTACCCCCTTTGAACCGGCTGCTTTGGCTACTCTAAAATTCTGCACTTGGAAAACAGTGCTCCTCCTATCCTTGACTTCAGCCCACAGGGTCTCAGAACTCTAAGCTGTCATGGCTATTCCATTCTTCTTTATCTTCCACAAAGATAGGGTAAGCCTCATGGCCAATCCATCTTTCACTCCAAAAGTTGGTAGTGAGCTAACCTTCAACCAAGTAATCAGTCTGCTTACCTTTTTCCCCAACCCCAAAACAGGGGAAAAAGAATCTTACATTCCTTAGACATTTACAGACAGTTGAAGTATTTCCTGGACTAAAACTAAGGATATCAGGAAAATAGATCAGTTGTTCATCTCATTTATGGATTCTAGGTTAGGAACCAGTTTCCAAACAAACTATTGCTTCATAGATCTCAAAGACTATTTCCTTATGCTACTCACAACATAGAAAGACTTTACTCATGTGGTCCAAAGCATACTCCGCTCAAGCAGTGGCTTCATCAGGTACCTTCTACAAGGGGGTGGATGCTACTCACAACATAGAAATACTTTACTCATGTGGCCCAAAGTGTAGCCCGCTCAAGCAGTGGCTTCATCAGGTACCTTCTACAAGGGGTTGGATACCAGGTCCATTTTAGAAGAATATACCTGGTCATATGTTCATGCCTTCACAAAACACTACAAGCTAGACTCCTTCTCCAGGTCCAGGGCAGTGTTTGACAGAACTATTCTGTCTGTCCTCCTGGACTCTTCATCTTCTCTTTCTTTTTGAGCCTGCTACCTTTCTCTCACTACAGCTGTGAGAATCACCCATCTGTTAAGAATATTACAACAGTGATTCAGTTAGGACATAGTACACTTGTGTAAGAACTTACCGTAACAGTAGATGTCCTACTAATCACTGTTGCAGTATTCCTTCCCTCTCACCTTAGATCCCTTCTTTTCTCTCCCTGTTGGCACAAACACTATGCCTTACACTCACAGACACATGCTCATTATCCCAATATATTACAACCTTTCTGAGGGGGACTTGCTTACCCTTTTCAAACTAGTCTCCTCCCAGCTGAACAATCTTCTTCCTTGGTTTTCTTCAGGCTGCTGCTGGATTGGAGATTATTGTACGACGATCCATCTTTATACCCCTACATGGTTGAGCTGAGGTCATCATCTGGGAATACATTCTAGGAGTGTAAAGATTTGGTACCCCAGCCGGACATCAGCGAGCTACAACCCATCTGTTAAGAATACTAGAACAGTGCTCAATAGGACATCTACTGTTGTGGTAAGTTCTTACACAACTGTCCTATCTTTCTTTCCTAAGGTGTACATCATTAGCCTTCTAGACAGCTTGAATATAATATTGTAATGCATTTTTCCTATCAGTTTTCCCTTAACTAAAACATACACCCTATATCATTCCTTAGGTTCCAAAATGGAAGCCTACGCAAGTAATTACAAAAAGCTATATTTTAAGCTGAAAATCGGTTTTATTTTAATTCCTCATGTTTTAACAAAGCTCTTCTGTCATTTTAACACATATTTCACATTGTCTGAAGAAGTTGTTTAACAAATACCCTGTTACCCACTCTAATGCACTTACATTACTGTTTATGTACAGGTAAGTCTATTTCTAATAGTGTATATAACTACTATATTTTTGCTGAGTCCTTAATTTTTGCTTTCCACTGCCAAACCTTTTTGTCTGCCTTTTCAGTCTTTCTTTTGAAAAGTGGGTAATGCGTCAAAGGCATTTCTGTGTTGTTCCTTTCTTGTTTGTGGTACAGTCTTGCTAACCCAAGCTCTTATTTTGATCCAAAGCTTCCTAACTCACTTATCTACACTGGAAGCTGCTAATTTCAGCTGTAGCATTCTCAGTGTCTAGGAAAGAGTTCATCACTCCAGCAAAGAAGACTTTACAGCTTGATGAAAGATCTTGACTTTTAGTCCTTTATGTCTATACACTGCTTCATCATTAGGATGAATGGGATCCTCTTCCAAACTATGTTTCCAGAATAATCATTGTCTACAAATATTCATACATCTCCAGTTCTTAGTAGCTTCCTCAGTTTCAGTAGCTTACAGAAGATAAGTTCTTTTTGTTAGAAGGTTTGAAATCACATCATTACCGGTATGGGTCTCTTATTTTTGTTGTTGAGTGTGGGACATAAATAAACATGACACACTAGCTCAGTTAGGGTCTCCTGCACAGGAATTCCAGTACATATGTGTAATTGCTATTTCATAAATTATATGCAACTGGTCCTCTCGGTTCTTTCTGGTATGTCTGTAAACCATGTCTTCTTGTTTAGTTCTTTCTCCAGCTTTTCTTTAGATACATATTCAATATTTTTTTTTCCTTTCGTTTTGTCTTCACTCTTCTGTACTTTTTGAATTCCATCATCATGCCTAATTAGTGTTTCTTAAACTTCTTCATGTTTCTTATTATTAGTGCCTGCAGGATGTGGAGTTTTTCTTTAGGCTCTTATTATTGAGCAGCAATTCCTAAATACTGTTGTTTAGTTATGCTGGAAGATTTTGAAGACTAAAAAAAGGCACATTAGGGGTGGACAAAGTTTTTGCCAATATATGAAACCTTGGGGAAGAGGTAAAGATCATGCCTGGCAAAGCAGTATGGAATGCGTATCAACTCTTCCAAGTCTGATATATGTTGCACCCCCTTTGAATGCCACCAGAGGCTTAGCCGTTTGTTGAAGTCAGTTATCTTTTCTTCATACTGTGACACCATTGTTGGTGATGGCATGGGTCAAACCTGTTTTAGATGCATATTTCGAGAGCTCCATCATGTCTATGATCATATAGTCCAGGGAGGTGCATCTTAAGTCATTTATACCACGTATACAATGACTGTCACATATGTGCACTTGTGGTGAGAGAACTTGACTGCCTGTATGATGTGGTGAATCTTGTCACCTGATAGGCAACTGACCATGACCCTCTCCTTGTACAGTCTGGTGAGTGGTGCATCACTGTGTCTCACTATGGAGTCCTCTATGATTAGGATACTGGACTGTGCAGGTTTGCCTTATGGACCTTTGAACTGGATCGATGTGACTCATAGATATGTGTTTCTTGGTGGGTGCTATCTGTTCTGTGTGTTTGTGAATTTGTGCAGATTGCTGAGGGTACTTGTTTCTCAGGTTTCATTTAGAAGGCATTTGTGGTTTAGGTAGGTTGCTTTTAAGAGTAGTGACATTTGTAGGTCTATGTGTTTGGTTTGAGCTCAGAGTGACTGGTGTAGTGTGGTATTGTGTGACACTGACAGACATCTTTTCCATGTCTTCTTTATTTTGTATCATAGACAAGGCAGCCAGGACTTCAACCACATTGAATTTAACCAGACTTTTTTTCTGTATCGTCTTTGCACTTTTCATTTTGCTTTCTTTTTGTCTTTGTTTCTTTCTTTCTTTTTTATTTATTGACTTTTGTTTACCAGGAAGATTCAACTGGGCCATAACTACCCATTTTCAGCAGAGCCCCCAGGAGAAAAGCTCCAGTACATATAATTATATAGCACATTTTGTTTACAAGGTAGAATGTTAGGTAACAAAGGTAATACAGGTATGTAATGACTAATGGATATATTCTTTAACTTTAAAAGCATCAGTGTAATAGAAAAACTGTGGAATAATAGTTCACGCAGATGAGACATAGAATCAATATATATATATTGACTGCTATAAAAATTATAGTTTTGAAAAGAAGATTGTAGAGACAGATGTAATTAAGCCTGTTGAAAGATGTAACTAGAAAGGCTAGAAGAGGTAATAGCAGAATTAAATGCAAAGTAGGAAAATAAGTAGGTGTTAAAATAGGAGGTAGACCAGGTTTCAGCCAGGGTTGGTACATGAGCAGAACTAAGAGGAGGATAGGAACTCCTTTAAAGATTCACAAAAACACCAAGCCTTCCAACGAAGCAAAAAACAATGAAATAAAAATAATAAAAATCCCAACACAAATGCGGTTTCACCGAGTTAATAGCACAAAACACAAAGATCCCAACGACTGAGCGCTTTCACCATAAGAATGGCTTCATCAGAGTAACGTTGCTTGGTACAAACAACATTTAAATAACCCATCCCCTACCTGCTGACCAATCCACATTGAATGACATCATTGCAAAAATTAAAAAATAACGGTTGATTATACATGAAATATAAAAACATGATTGAACCAAATTACAAGATAAAAATGCACTTGTACAATATGCTTAAAGATTGTTTGATGGTTAGATGATTAGAAGTTCTACTTCAAACGTTTTCTGTGGGAAAGTATCCAGTATCCCTAAAATATTCTTCAGAGAGCTGACTTACTATTTTTAGTGTAGAACACTGGCTTTTTAGTGAACTTTTCAAGAACCACATGGGAGTACAAAAATAGAATCATAGGTATATACTAGACTAACAATGATAGGGGCCTTTATAAGCCTAGTCATGCATCCCAAATGTGTCCAACTAGTTTTGGTGCCCTAGATGTTATTTTGAAGGGTATATGTTAGCTAGGGCATGGTTGGTAAAGCAATTATAGGCTGCCTCTGTCCATTAGGCATATAGGTGCTAGACCAGGGGTGAATTTCTGATTTCGCATGCACTGGTCAAAGTTATGTTTGAACAGGGTCAGGGAAGAACTCTTCTACACACAGATGGGAATCCTGTTCCAGAGAAAGGACATTCTGTGAGAGATATATACCTGTCCCTCCAACATGTCCTGTTTGTGTCACAAGGAAGGTCTAAGCCCCTGCATCGGGCAGTTCTGATGCTATTTGTTTTGCAGATATACAGGAGGTCCATCAAAGCTGGATCCAGGGATGCCTTGTATGTCAGACATAGATCACTCTTAAAACTATATAGGAGACCGACTATAGGGATAGAGCTTTGATGCAGTCTGCATTGGACATGTTTTTGATGCCTTGTATTCTTTTGTGAGGAACCTCTGTGGACATTTCAGCTGTTGCATGTAACTGGTCAGGTACACCTCGAGGGTGGTGTTGTACTCAGTGATGGGCCTGATGAGTGTCTGAATACAGCGGAATGATGACTTCCTTCTAACTAGATGCCATCAAATGATTTCCTTACTACCATAGACATATGTTGGTAGAAACCAGGTTACTGTCAACATACATCCCAAATCCCTGACTATATTGTCTACTCATAGGGGTGTGTTATCAATGAGGTAGTTTCCTGGGGTAGCCAGCTTTCCAATGGGCACAGTTATGTATTCTTTGGCATTGAGGCTTAAACTATGGTAATGGCATCAGTCATTTGTCTGTGTTAGCCCTTCTTGGAGGATATTAGTGTTTTGGGGGAATTCTATGACAGATCCTAGTTTGCAGTCTTGGTCAGCCAGAGGCCCTTGATGTTGACATTGACTTTTGAGAAACAGATACCAAAAAGGAGCAAACCAAGCCCAGAGCCCTGGGGGACTCTGCTAGTGATCAGCCTCTTTGAGGAGGTGAATTCCCTTGTCCTAACTTTCTGGGTTCTATCAGTTGAACCATCTGGCTATTCAGTGAGTGATGTAGGGGTTTATACCTACTTTATTGAGCTTGTCTACAATAGCCAAGTGGGGCATTGTATCATATGCCTTGGCCAGCTCAAGGTAGGCAGTATGCTGTATTTTGCCTTCATCCATTGCCTTGGTGACCCTCTCGAAGAAGTCCATCAGGTTGATTAGGCATGATCTGCCTTTGACAAAACCAAACTAAGCCAGATTCAATGTCTAAAGGTTTCATATGTTGTCATTTATCAAATCCATGATTATTCATTCCATGGTTTTACATAGGAGACTTATGGGTTGATAGTTTCCCAGGTCCATGGATTACCTGGATTTACCCATCCTTGTGCAGAGAGATAACAGTAGCAGTCCTCCATTCATTTAGCACAAAGCTTGTTTGGAGACTACAGTTAAATAGTGATTCTAGTGGGTCCAGTTGATCATGCTTCATGTGATTAAGGGGGCATCCTAGGATATTGTCTAGTTCCATTTATGCAGTGTATTTGGCCTTAGGGAGTGCTTTAAGGACCTGTTCTATAATGATAACTGGGGGAGTAACGATTGGGGTGTTTCTTGAGTGGTATCTGGGGTGAGAGTCGAGTAATATTGGAGCTGAATTTAATGGCTAATAGATTTGCTATATCCTCTGGCTCAGTATAAGTGGCTACATTCATATTTAGTTCAGCACACTGTTGTGTATTGCTTTTGACGTTGCGGACATAGCTGAGGGATGCTTTATGACTGTCCTTAGCCTGGAGACTACTTAGCCTTGGAAGACTTAATTGAGGGTGATTAAAAGTATGAAGTTTGCCTTGGAATAATTCCTAAAAATTCCAGGGTTTGCTGGTGTCACAGGCATACTTCTCAGCCTCTTAGAGCAAGAAATCTGGACAAAGCCATAAATAAAAGTGGGTCAAAGGCCCAAAAATAGGGATCATTTTTAAATATAGTTCTTACAAACTTAGAAAGTTGATAGAATAACAGGTTTTGCATTAGCATGAAATTACTGAATGATAGGAAGTCTGAAACTCAAATGTCTGTCATTATTTTATAATGTCAGTCTTTAATAATTTAACACTAATTTGCCAGAAAAGCACAATTTTATGAAAAATGGACCAAAAATATGAGTAAAAAATCTAGACATTCTAGGAAAATCTGTACGGTTGAGAGGTATGGTCACAGGCTTCATTTTTGTTTTAAAGGAGACAGCTTTATAAATCTGACCTGACCAGTGAGGACATTAAACATTCCCCCAGGATATTTACAACCCAAGTGGGTGTTTGGACTAGTTGATCATGTTGACAAAATGCAGGCATCTCTGGGCCTGCAAGATATGGGTCTTTTTATGATTCCAACTTTATAGTGGCATAGCTGAAATCACCCAATAACATTGCTTGGGTTGAATGAGGAATGATTCTAGTTCATTTGAGCAAGCTATATGGGTTTCCTGCATCATAGAGGGGTGCATATATCATTCAAAAATATGGTATGGGACTTTGCTTATGACAAATTGTACATGGAGAAGTTCAGGTGCATCCTATTGCTTGTCCAGCCTTGAGGTGTGTTTATTTTTGGTATAAAGTAAGTCACTTCCATCTTTTGTCCCTTTCTATGCAGTAGCTGATCTAAAAGTGTGAAAGGCATTATAGCCCTGCGCCATTCAGAGTGTTGTCCATGGCTTTAAACAATGCCTCAGTAACTACTGAGACTTCTTTGGTCTCTAGGGTGAGGAGAGCTTGCAGGTACTGGAGTTCTTTGTTTAGACTCCTGTCATTGAACAACATCCCCTTTAGATTATCCTGAGCTGGTTTAGTTATGTTCAGTGGTTTATCAGGGCTGGATATGCCTAAAAGAGGCACTGTGGGGAATGGACAAGGTTTTAGCCAAAACTTGAAATCCCAAAGGGGACAGGTGCAGACCATCCCTAGCGAAGCAGCATGGTTTGTCAACCATATCCTCACAGGCTGACAAATATTGTATACTCTTCGAATGATGCCAAAAATTAAGCCAATTATTAAAGTCAGTTATCTTTCTTTCTTATTGTGGCATCATTCTTGGAGAAGGTAGAATGCTGCTTAAAGCTAGGTGCATACCGACTTGGGACATATAGTCCAAGAGCTTCCTCATGCCTCTCTTCATATAGTCCAATGAGGTACATCTTGGGTCATTTACAGCCATATGAACTATGAGTCATACTGGTACTTGTAGTTCAGTGTCTTGAGAGTTTGTGTGATCTGGTGGATCCTGATAGTTGATAGACAACTGAAGCAAGCCTCTCCTTGCTCAGCTTGGTGAGTAGGACATTGGTATACTTCATAATGGAGTCTCCTATGATCAAGATATTGAATTGTGATGTTTTCTGCCTTATGGGCTTAGACAATGAGGAACAGTGAAGTGTAGTTGATTGTGTCATGCTGGGTGTTGCTGCAGTGGTGTATCTTTGAGTTTGCTGAGGATACTTGTTGCGATTTCTGTATCTGGGAGGCCTTTGAGGTTTGGGTAGCTTACTTTTAAGGGCCTCAGCATGTGTAGGTCGATGTGTTTGTCCTGTAGTGTGTGTGTATGTGTGACTGGTATTGTGTAGAGTTGTGTGTTTATGACAACCTTTTTGGCAATTGCAGTTGTTTTATGTGAGAGCATTGCCTCCAAAGACAGTGTATAAGTACATCTGTCACATACTATATCAGATTGTTTGAGAATTAGTTGATTGTGAGTAAATATGAAACAATTTCTACATTGTCTCAAACTGCCCAATTCTACCAAGCTGGCTTCAGAGAGAAAAGGAAAATGCATATTCGTGGTTTAAGGAATCTGTGTAATGGGCTTTGGTGGGACTGGTACTAAGGGGATATTTAAGGCTGTGAACAGTGCCAAAAGTACTTGGTTCTATGCTTATTATGTGTAATCATTGTATGGGAGAACTAAAGCAGATAACTAATTTTATTTGGATGTAGGCTGTGTAAGGGCTACAGTCATAAGCTAATTTCCATTTTAAACTCAAACTTAGAGTCTAAGAGGATGGCATACCGTGTTTTGATTTTTCAGTTTTCAAAGCTCAATTTACAGAAAGGGGTGGATGGGTCAAAAACCACAAAGTTTAAAAAGCAGAGCAAGTAATGGGACGGTGGGTGGGAAGATCACCAGCAGAGAGCCAAATGCTGCCTGTCGTTGCAGACATAACACTCAACCCTCAGATGACAGAAACCAGGACAAAGGACCTTAACATCAGGGACAATCAAGGACACCCGATTAATATAAGATGAACACATAAATGTAAATGCTCACATACATTCAATTATACATGTGCTGTAACTTTACACCGTTACTTGGAGTTTACATGTATGTATGCTCTCCAAAAGGTGCTTTTACTGAACAATGTTTCCTGGAATGTAGAGATGCCTAATCCCACCACTCTACTTAGCAAGCATTGGTAGCTTACAATATAATTAATGTAGGTGCTCTTTTTCTCCCCCCTCCAGTCCAGGATGTTATCTTCACAGAAAGACTACCTTCTGAACTTTGCAAAATATCCACCTTATTATTGATGCCTGACTATGACCATATGAACATTTCTGGCCACACATTTAAATTGTTTAATACATACACACAATGTTTGTCTGGCAACTATCAGATGTAATCAGTTTCTGTTACCCCCCCCCAAAAAAAAAACAGCTGATTATTCATCTTAGCAAATAAATGCTTCCCATCAGAAAATTAAACAGAAGATAAAAAACAAGTCACTTTACTTGCTTACTACTGTCTAAATTACTTTGCTCACCTATTATAAACTGCAGCAGGGAAGTTTAAAAGTAAATCAAACCCTCTTTCTCAACGCTTGAACTTAAAAACACGATTCAGACCACTTATGAAAGTTTGTAGGAACTTGGTCTGGATGCCACAACTGGTAATGGCAGTGGCACTCACAGCTCCAAATTAAATCCTTCATGGCCAATACAGTTTTCTTGTCACCGCTTGACTTCCTTGAGAAATAGCAGCAGTAGAAGACTCTTCCAAAACCCTTGATCGTCTTCTCCTCACGTCTAATTGGGAATATCTGTGTTAGTGAGTACATAGTCCTTTTGGAGTCTGAAAAATAGGTGAACAACTTGCCATCCTGCCCTGCCCAGCTTAATACGTGGACTGACTGGACCTAAATGAAGACAGAAACCATACAGGTCTGCTGCCACGTATTAAACAGGCAGTTACAAAATGATGCAGTAAAGTGATTTTCTGATTGGCAGAGACATCTAAAGCCAGAGCAGAAATTACTTTATTGCATATATAAAGTGTGCAAGCATACAAATTGAGCAGTTGGGGTGAGGCTATATTTAACTTAAAAAACAGGTGCTTCCGAGCAATTCAAGATGCCTGAAAGGCTCTGAGGAAGTCTGTAGGATGAAAGCACTTAACTCACTTGTTTTTACCATAATTAAAAATTTCAGTCAGTTTCCAGCTTCCGTTGTGGTGTGTGGTCGATCAATCTTTTTTATTGATTTTGGTCTTATTTTGGCTGGTGGTCTCTTTTACTGGGTTTATGTCTGAAAGATATGCTTGCAGGCCTTGTATATTATCAGAGAAGACAAGGCCATATATATTCTGTGTATTTAATTATCACTCAAGAAATAAAATAACCTATAAAAAACAAGTTAAATGTGCTGCCTAGATAATTAAGTGCCTATTTCTTGCATAGAATAAAATTTCTAGCCCAAACAGATTTTTCAAAATAAGAAAAGACACAAAAGAGATTAAATTACTTTTATTGTGTCTGTTTCATATCACCATCAGGGAGTTGCACACATCTTGTATTTGTTGCAGACCTTGAGTCTTATCAAAGAGCAATATAAATCAGGAGGAAGTGCTCTTTGACAGCTAGAGGAAGTCAGTGTATTGCTCTATACTAGACAAGATGTGTGCATATTTTGTGATGTGATGGTAATATGTAACAATTCTTTGCCTACTTACTTGACTTTATTAAACAAGTATGAAACTCACATTTTAGTCCCAAGCCCTGAATTTTCTGACATGATATAAAAAGATGGGTCAGAGGTGGAGAGATTTAAGGCTACAGTTTGAATGATATAGGAATGCTTCCCTTATGGCTAAGAGAGACCAAACAGTCTGGAATCAGTTTCTTGATAACAACTAATCAAGAAAACGGAATATATGAAAAAACACTAATACTCATCGAAAATATAATTTTTGCCAGGAAAGGTAATTTCCCCACACACTTTATGTGTGTGCGTGTGTGTGTGTGTGTGTGTGTGTGTGTGTATGTATATATATATATATAAGTCCGTGGTCACATAACAGTAGGGAAAGGAGAAAATTTCCCAATGCATCACACAGCAGTATTGTGCAAACAGCAATGACACTTTATATGCTTTAAAACTGGAAAAAGCTTTGATGAAAATTAACACTGAAAAAATGTGATGGAAGTTAAAACCTGCAAAAATTATCCTTAATCAGTAGTGAAGAAGTCTATTGGAAATGGAAAAATATAACAGTCACAAATTTTTTGCTCAGGAAGCCCTAATGGTTAGATTCAAAGCAGTGTTTTGTAAGGTACAGCACTGAAACAAATTTTGATAAAGATTATGTTGAAATTCAGGCTTGTTACCAAATTTATCCAGTTTGGAATAAGGCAGAGAACATTTGAAATCATACTGAAAAAGGAAAATGATAAAAAGGGACTCTACCATAATAACACAGAAGTCTAAGAAGTATTTTTGTCCCTTGTGAAGTGTAATAAATCCATGAGCATACACACTTTTATTACTAATTGCAAAGGACAGGCCAAAAGGCATGATATTTTAAACAAGCTGTGTCTGGGTTTTTCAGAGCATTGTGATTTCGATGTCAGACAGAATGAGAATTTCTGCAATCTCATTTTGGTGGTTATTTTCCAGTAAAGAACTGTTTTGATCATTGCAGTTAATATCAGACCTCACAGTGGCAAGTGTTACAAGGACAGTGTGGCAGTCTGAGAATGTTGCATGTCAAGCAACATTTTAGTCGGAAATCATGAGCATCATGCATAAAGTATCAGTTATAGACTCAAGACCAGCAAAATGGGAAAAGGTGAAAAAGAAGATAAAAAAGAGAGAGATGAAAATTAAAGGAAATGCAATGGATGGGGAAAATTTAAAATAAAATGGGGAGTTTTCCTTAACTTTCAAGTCTGAATGTAACAAATATCAGGAAATGGGACATCAGTCAAGTGTTTCACAGTAAATCAGTGAGTGAAGTTAATGAACAAATGTAACAAGTGACATATTTTCTAACATCGGTGAATAAACCAGTGGAAAAGTGTGCTCAGTGGACCTTGCAGTAGAGGCCACTCTGGGGAATAAGATAGATAGATGTGTGGGCAGATGATTGGATAATGAGTAAAAAGGCTTTCGGTATGTTTATTCCAGAGGTAATACTGAATGCAGCTTTGTAACACAATATTGAACAGCCAGGCTGTAATCTTATTTGCTTAGGGCATTTCCAGGTCTGATTAAAGTACAAATGGGAATTGTACTCTTTCTCATTTTTTGTGAGGGGTAATACAAATGTGAGCAGTTTTCACAACTGGTCTACAGCAAAGGAAGTGGGAGTTGTGAGTAGGATTGAAACAGTTCATCAGCTGTACAGAGATCATGAGAATCTCTAAACAGAACCAGTGAAGATCCATTTGAAGGTTGATGTGCAACCACATGGACTGTATCCAGCCCATAAACTCTCTCTCCCCTTGATGTAAAAAGTGAATTAAAATCTGCATAGAGCAGAAGATGGCAGCATTATTGGAGAAGAGAAAGCCCACAGACAGGTATGTACCTATGGTACCAGTCCTATAAAAGAAGAATGGATAAGTACAAAAATTTGAAGATCTGAATGAGTGAATGAAGCAGTTGAGAGAGAGAGATTAATTTTAAATAGTTCAGAGGAGGTAACAGATTAGCGCATTTTCATGACTAGATAATACCAGTAGATTTTGGTAGCTCGTCCTTACATCCTGATAGTGGTAAATTTTTATTTTATTTTATCCATTTGTTATTATTTATTTATTTATTGACATTTGTTGACTGGGAAAGTCCACTGGGCTTGAGACTCATTTTCAGTGGAGACCCGGGGAGAAATGCTCCAGGTTACATGAAAATCATTACATGAATTTGTAAGGAAATAGTTACTTATAAAGCAAATGAAATACTACAGAAAACTATCTAAGCAGCACATATATTGTAAAAAGGCACAATAGAGTAACAATGGAACATTAGCATGTAGGAAAATTATACAGTTAGAAATATTTAACAATACAGGCTCATTTTTTGGGGGTAGGAAAAGGGAAAGGTAAGTGTAGTGGGAAGGTAGAATTAAAAGACAATCACAAGGCCTTCTTTAGCTATGTTAGAAACCTGGGTGGAAACTCCCAGATATGCTCAGAGTTAGTCCAAAATGCACTGAACCCACTGACATTGCCAACATTCTGGCAGACAGGTTCAGTGCAAATTTCTCCTCCCCCTCCCCCCCAAAAGGAGAAATAACTATCCCAGCAGAGTGTAGCCTCCCAAACATCTCAGATGCCCAGGTGAGAGCCGCCCTCTCTAAAGCAAAAAACACAGCATCAATGGGACCAGACGGTGTCCCGGGCTGTGTGCTACATGAACTCCAAGAGGAACTAAACCCACACATAAGGCTGCTGTTTAATCTTAGCCTTACTACAGGATACGTACCCAAAGAGTGGCGTATGGCAACAGTGGTCCCACTTCACAAAGGCGGTGCCTCTATGGACCCTGGAAATTACCGCCCCATAAGCTTGATGAGCCTGGTCTGCAAAGCTATGGAGAGGATCATTATGGAACTCATAAACAAAGACATTGGGGACCTACAGACATTGGATCCTACCCAATTTGGCTTTGTCAAGGGCAGATCCTGCCTTTTGAACTTGGTCATCTTTTTTGAAACAGTGACTAAGGCCATTGATGAGGGTAAGGCAGTTCACACAGCCTTGACCTTGCAAAAGCCTTTGACACAATACCCCACTCGGGCATCATAGACAAACTCACCAGCCTAAATGTAAACCCATATGTCACAAGATGGGTTGCAAACTGGCTCAAGGACAGAACCCACAGGGTCAGAGTTGCTGGAGCTATGTCAGACTCTAAGCCGGTCACAAGTGGTGTCCCACAGGGCTCAGTCCTGGGACCCCTCTTGTTCGGCATTTATTTTTCCGAGGTACAGGCAAACGTAGGAGGATTGTGGCTGACAAAGTTCACAGATGACTGCAAACTGGGCACCATAATTGATACTCCAGCGGACACAAACATCCTTCAGAGAGGCCTCATAGAAATGGATAATTGGTGCCAGAGCCATGGCCTTAAGCTGAACGCCAAAAAATGTATAGTCATACCCTTTGGGAAAAACAATGTACCCACAAATTACCACATAGGTGGTAATCCATTAAGTACGGAAGAGGTAATCAGGGACCTAGGGACCCAGGTTGACAGTAACCTCTCATTTGACACTCACATTGCCAAAGTGGTTAGGAAGACCTTCTATATTGCCCACCTTATCATGAAGGGTTTCACATCTAGATCAAGAGAGGTCATTGTGCCCCTATACTCTTCTCTTATCAGGCCAATGATTGAGGACAATGCCCCATTTGGGATATATCTTACCCGACACCTGCAGCAGTTGGAAAGACCCCAAAAGTTCCTCACCAAGAGGATAAAGGGTCTTAAACATATGTCATATGCTGCCCGATTGAAAAAACTCCAGCTCTATTCAGTCGCATACCGCCTACTCAGAGGTGATCTGTGCCTGACGTACAAGACCATGTCCAATCCGGAATTAATGGACATGCTCCACCTCAGAAAATCCAAATCCATCAGAGCCACGAGAGCAAGAGACTTAAACCTCAACACAGAAATAAATAGGACGTGCTGGAGGGACAGATTCATAACCCAGAGGCTCCCTACACTCTGGAACAGAATCCCAATCCATGTTAGGCAGAGCCCCTCACTAACTCTATTCAAGAGAAATCTTGACGAGTGGATGGGAGATCGTAGGTTTACCCCGGGGGTCATCTCTGTGTCACTACTAGACAGAGGCACAGTAAACTAAACCATAAATGGGCGTAGTATTCTCATCCTAAGGGGTGGTGAAAGCCACACACACTCTGGCTAGGCTTATAAATGCCCTAGGGCAGATAGCCTAGTACGAACCTATGAACCTATAAAGAGTTAAACTTAAAGGTAAGACAGATATAGTTAGAATCTTATAGCTAGGTGATGGGAATTTATAGAATATAGGTGACGTATTTAATGGTAGTATTAAAAGTAGAAAGTGACAGAGAAGAGAAAATGTGTTAAGATAGTTGTGTAGATGTGCGGACTAGGATACTAAAGATTAAGTATAATGCATATGGTGTAACAGTATGATATATACAAAAGTATATTATTTGCTATGTGAAGCAGTTTTGCTAGATTAAGGAAGCTGTGGATATGTGTTGCATGTCCAGCTGGGGTCATCAGTGAGATGTTGTTTTAATTTTCTTTTAAAGGACATTATGTTGTCTAATTCTGTAATTGATGATGGGAGTGTTCCACATCTTGGCTATGGAATGGGAATAGAGGCAGCTACCTGCTCTTTTACTATGTTTTGATACTTTAAGTAGGTGTTTGTTGTTAGAGCATAGATTTTTGGATGGGATGTAAGGTTCAATTATATTTTTCAGGGAAGGGCAACACTCTGCTTTATAAATGAGTTTATGGGCAAAGGTAAGTTGTGTGTAATGTAGGTAATGTGCAAATTCTAGCCAGTTTAGTTCTCTAGTGGCCTGGCAATGGTGGGTGTGATTTGGTTGGGCTGATGCAAATTTTGCAATCTTTTATAATAACAGGACTGCAGTTTGTGTTGCAAAGAGTTGTGGAGATTGGTGAAGATAGGGGACCCATATAGTAAGGTTGGAAGGACAAGACTTTTTGAAAGTTTTATTTGGATGGATTTGTCTAAGTATTGTTTGTTTCTGTAAAGTTTGCCTAATTTGAAGTGAGTATTTTTTTTATGTTATCAATATGCAAGTCAAAGCTAGGTTTGCTGTCAATAGTAATTCCTAGCAGTTTGGCCTGACTTACTAACTCTGTTTGGGTTTTGTTTATGGAGAATATAGTAAAGCCTGTTAGATACAAGCCTCTTTTCAGGGGTGACCCAGGAACACTTTCTTGTTAAGTGGCTTGCTGAGTGTCACACAGTAGGCAGCTGGAAGCTGAGGGAATCAAGCCATGGACTACAGGATGAAGCTCATTAGTAGATAATCGGTTTTATCCTCTGCATTAACTGCCAGACAACTACATTTATTTTTTTTTTCTTTTACCAGATATTATTTCAATAGATTACTGTTTGGAAGTATTACTGCTCATGAGGTATTTCAGAGGAAAATGATGGAGATGCTACAAGATTTGGCAGCAGATGCTGTCTTTCTAGATGACATTTTATAGTATGGTTGTGCCATGAAAGACCATGATCTACATCTCTGAAGAGTTTACAAAGACTGAGTCTGCAGTATTGAAATGAAGTGAAAACGTACAGTTTTGTACCTACCATAAATGTAGATGTCCGATAGATATGCAACTGCAGTCCTTACATATGGGTTGTCCTGCCTCAAGCAGCCCTCAGTCGGCCGGATTCCAAAGTCTGGGTCTGGCGTCGGCTGATGTCGCCTCCTCCCCAACATCAGAGCGGCTGGGGTATAAAAGCATCAGCCGGCGCCATCTTCCTCAGTGTTTCTTGCCCCAGATGCCAGGTGCCCTCCAAGGAAGGCTAAATTTAGAACTGGATAAAAAAGTCCAGACATACACAATAGCAATAAACAGATACACCATAACAGATATCCCCAGCTAAGTATAAAAGGAGGGAAGTGGACCCAATACACAGAGGGGTAGGAGGGAGGGAAAACCTGACTGCAGTTGCATATCTATCGGACATCTACATTTATGGTAGGTACAAAACTGTACTATGTCCTTCAAGAATGCAACTGCAGTCCTCACATATGGGTTGAATACCATAGCCAAGCTGGGGGTGGTAGGCTCTAAGATAAGGATGGTGTAGCTAAAATGCCCTGCAGGACTGCTGAAGCAAAGCCTGCTCAGGATCTGGAATATAAAGTCAGGTTGTAGTGCTTGGAAAATGTATGCATAGAGCTCCATGTAGCAGCTTCTAGAATGTCCTTTGTAGCCACCCCTCTTAGGAAGGCTGTGGAGGTGGCTGTAGCTCTGGTGGAGTGTGGCCTGATATTGGCTGGCACACCCTTTCCATGAAAAGAATAACAGAATCTGATGCAATGTCCAATCCATTTTGAAATTGTTTGTTTGGAAATTGCCTTTCCTTGCACTGCAGGAGCGTATGCTACAAAAAGTTGGTCTGACTTTCTGTTGGCCTTTGTTCTGTCCAAGTAGTAGCGTAGTTGTCTGTGTATGTCCAAAGTGTGCAGCAGCCTTTCCCCTTTATTTTGAGGATTGGGGAAGAAAGTAGGCAGGTGAATTGCTTGATTTAGAGACACCCTGGATATCACTTTTGGCATAAAAGAAGGATTGGTTCTTAAAGAAACCCTGTCCTGATGAAAAATGAGAAATGGAGGTACTGCCATGAGGGCCTGTATCTCCGAAACTCTTCTTGCTGAGGTAATTGCCAACAGGAAAACTGTTTTCCAGGAAAGAAATTGCAATTCTGAAGATGCTGCTGGTTCAAAAGGAGGAAGAGTTAATTTCTCTAACATGAAGTTGAGGTCCCATGCAGGCACTGGTGGTTTTCTGGGAGGTTTGATATTCTTTATCCCTCTTAGAAATTGTCTTAGCAAAGGATGTGAAAACACAGGTGGATCAGTGTTGTATTCTGCTGAAATTGCTGAAGCGTGTATTTTTATGGAAGAATAGGAAAGTCCATTATGCAGCATTTCTGCCAAGTATTCCAGTATCTGTGGGATGCTCATTACTGATGCATCCTGTCCCTTGTTGGTATTCCAGATGTTGAATCTCTTCCATTTGGCTGAGTAAGTCTTTCTGGTGGAAGGTCTGCGTGCTTCCAGTAATATCTGTTGAACTTCCTTGGAGAGAGAGATATGGGGAGAAATCAAGGAACCCTCCAAGCTGTCAGCTGCAGAGTTTGCAGGTTGGGGTGAACCGTCCTGTAATTGTTCTGAGTCAAGAGTAGAGGCCATTGTGGCAGGGGTCACGGCTTGGTGCAAGTTATACTCCTTAGTAATGGATACCAGTGCTGTCTTGGCCAGTCTGGAGCTATTAAGATGCCTTTGGGTTGCTCTGCTTTGATCTTCAGTAACACCTTGGTCATTAATGGTAGAGGTGGGAATGCATAGATTGTTAGAGAGTTCCAGCTGAATGAGAGAGCATCTATTCTCCAGGCTTGTGGATGGTGTGTCCTCGAGCAGAACTTTTTCAGATGATGATTGAGGTGGGAAGCAAAGAGATCTATGTCCGGCCTCCCCCATGCAAGAGTTATTTGTGCAAAAATGTCTTTATGCAACATCCATTCGTGCGGGTCCAGGATGTTTCTGCTTAGACTGTCCGCCAGAACATTGTCCCTGCCCGGAACAAACTGGGATTGCAGCTGTATGTTCAGTTTCAGGGACTTTTCCCAAAGAGTCATTGTTAGTCTGCAAAGGGGGTAAGAATGAGTACCTCCCTGTTTGTTTATGTACCACATAACAGTGGTGTTGTCTGTCTTTATTAGCAGATGACCTTGTTGAAGATATTTTCCGAAGGCCTCGATTGCATGAATTACTGCTAACATCTCTTTTTGATTGATGTGAAGATGCACTTCCTGTGGGGTCCATTGCCCTTGAATGCATCTGCCCTCCATGTGCGCCCCCCATCCATGGTCTGAGGCGTCTGTTGTAATGGTTTGGCTTGTTTGAGGTTTGATGAAAGGCATACCTTTGTTTAACTGGCTTGCTTGGGCCCACCACAGAAATTCCCTTTGTAGACATGGGATGAGTGGAATAATTGCTTCTAAGTTGTGGCTGTGTTGAGACCATAAACTTTTTAGGTACCATTGTAATTTTCTCATGTGTAGTCTTGCCAGTGGAACCAGTAGAATGCAAGATGCCATGAAACCCAGGGCCTGCAGGATTTTCCTTGCAGTCATCTGGGTGAGCTTTGCTAGGCTTTTGAAGTAATGTGGTAATTGTTCTTGCTTCTCTTCTGTGAGGTAAGCCATTTGTGATTCTGTATCTAGTTTGGCTCCTAGAAAAATTATTTGCTGGGATGGCAGTAGTCTTGATTTTTGTAAGTTGACTGTGTATCCCAAAGCCTGTAGTAAGTGAATGACATAATTCAAGTTTTTTGTCAAGGCTTGCTTGCTGTCCGCTTGTATAAGGCAGTCGTCCAGGTAAGGGTATATTTGTATCCCCTGGAGTTTGCAGTGTGCAATTACTGATGCCAGGCATTTCGTGAATACTCTGGGCACAGTAGATAAGCCAAAAGGCAATGCTGAGAATTGATAATGCTCTGACCCTGCAAGAAATCTGAGGTATCTTCTGCAACTGTGTCTGATTGGGACATGCAGGTATGCCTCCTTGAGGTCCAGAGTAACCAGCCAAGACCCCCTGCCCAGCATGGGAAGGAGTTGCGGGAGTGTCAGCATTTTGAATTTTGGTACAATGAGAAAAGTGTTTAGAGCGGACAAGTCTAGTATAGGTCTCCATTGCTTTTCTTTTCTTGGAACAAAGAACAGTCTTGAGTAAAATCCCTGGCCTTGTTCCTGAGGAGGTACCTTTTCTATTGCTTTGATTTTTATCAGCTTTGAAACTTGTACTGCCTCTGCCCTTTGATTTTGTGGCAGGTTGGGCATGCCTTGTCTTGTTGGTAAAGTATGGAAGTGGAACCTGTAGCCTTGGTCTAGTATGTCCATAATCCATTTGTCCTTTGTTAAAATGTGCCAATTTTTTGAAAATAAGGATAATTTTCCGCCTAAAGGTGCTTCTCTTTGAGCCTTGGTTGGCGGTGTGAAAGTCAAGTCATTGTGATTGTCCCTGTGGAGCAGTAGAAGTCCCTGCGCCACCTCTCTGATTAGTTGGTTGCCATTGGCGTCCCCTGTAGGAGCCACTGTATTGCCCTCTCCCTCGGGCATGCCTGTTTTTTCCCCTTTGAAACTTGTCAGTGTCTGGAAAGGACCAATTCTTAGAAGGCCAATTCCTGCTGAAACTTGGTGGCTGAACCTGGAGGAAATCTTTGACTGTTTGCACTGATTTAGCCTTTTCCTCAATTGATTTCAACACATCCTGAGCATTAGCACCAAATAGCTTGTGTTTTTCCAGAGGTGCATCTAGAAGCTTTACTTTAACATGATCTGGCAATGCCTGTTCTTTCAACCATGCATGTCTACGTATGACGGCCCCTGTCATGGCTGCCCTACATGAAGCTTCCAATGCGTCATAACCACACTGAAGAAAATGATTGCTAACCTGCTGTGTATTATGAACCAAATCCTGCAAGGCCTTTCTATCTAAAGGCTCAGGAGAGGCTAACGTTTTCTGCAAATCATCCATCAAGAAATCCTGATACTGAAACATATGAAAAAGGCAATTAAGGGCCCTCATGGCAAGTGTGGTTGAGGTATAAACTTTTTTGCCCCACCTCTCCAGGGACCTAGCTTCCCTGTCTGAGGGCAAAGGATTTTTGACCGTGGATGTGGCCACCCCTTTGGGCCCCTGGGAAATTGTTTCTAGATCAACAGAATGGGCCTTAAAGAAATGTTTATGAGTTTCAGGAACCCTGTAGTATCTGTCCAGCTTGACAGGAGCAGGGGGGAGAGAATCAGGAGAAGCACTCGAATCTGAGTACACATCATCCAGTACATCTAACACTGGAGGGATAGCTAAAGGCCTGTGTTGGGGAAGCTTAAGGAAGGTACGAAGCCGTTTCCTGGAGTCAGAGAATTCCTGGCCTTGCCACTGAAAATGCTCTCTCATGGAGTGGAGAATTTCCCCAAAAGAAATATCCTCAGGAGGAGAGGCAGAAGGAATAGATTCCTCCGCATCAGAATCCCCGTAAGCCTGGAAGGACTCTTCCTGGGTATCTGAGTGATCAGAGTCACCAGAGGCTTCATCAGAAGAAAGGGTGTCTGTATGCTCAACCCTGGGCCTTTTGTCTGAAGGTGGCTGAGAACCTCTGTCAGGATGGGCCTGGGAGCCTCTGATTAAGGAAATTAGATCTGCAGCTAAAGTCATGATTTGTTTATCAGTAGTGGGCTGAGGCAAAGATTTAGGAGGGTGAGCCTTAGCCTGGCTGGAAGCCTTAGCATGTGTGTAGGCCTTGATAGACATAGGGGGCCTAGCCGCCCCACGTGCTGCAGTAACCTTGTCCACCAGTATGGTCTTAGGCAAATCTTGGGCTTCAGTTTCTGGAGGAAAATCAACAACTGGCACCGGCGTAGGCTCCGGGGCCGAAGTGATCGGTAAAGCGGTGTCGTCGGTCTGGTGCGGTGGAAAAACCGCCTCAGAAGAGACCGATGCACTCGCGATAGTTTTTGGCGTGGTGTCGGTGGAAGTCGCGGGCCGAGAATGTCGGTCCCGGTCTTTCCGTTTTTTGGAAATATGTGGTGTCAGTTGTTTCGACGGCATGGTATAAGAGAATTTTTCGCCAAAAAAGTCTTCAGCAAACTCTGCCCGGTGCCTGAGTGTGCGCTTATTGAAGCAAGCACAGGCCGAGACGTCGTGGTCTGGGCCAAGGCAGGGAAGGCAGTAAGAATGGAAGTCCTTATGAGGTATTTGTTTACCACAAGACAAACAGTTATTAACTTTTTCAGTTTTTTCTGACATCGGCTGAGGCAAGAAAAGGTTCCCCAATGGGGTACTTAGCTTTTTGATGACTTCGGATACGTAAAACACAGGAGCTGACCGACCGGCACTTGCGAACTGCTTCTGCTTCAGGCACCGCGCGGCAAGAAAGACTGGGGAAGATGGCGTCGGCTGATGCTTTTATACCCCAGCCGCTCTGACATCGGGGAGGAGGCGACATCAGCCGACGCCAGACCCAGACTTTGGTATCCGGCCGACCGATGGCTGCCTGAGGCAGGACAACCCATATGTAAGGACTGCAGTTGCATTCTTGAAGGACATCTGTGTTCTCAGACAGAAGTAGCTTTGCTTTAAATGGTACATTTAAATGATGGTCTAGGGTCATGGAGATCCAGATAATGTGGAAGCTGTCAGGCAGTTTAAACAGGCAGAGATAATTCAAGAACAGAAGATAGTTCTTGCATTTGACATGGTAAAGTGTTTGCAAAAGTACAACTACAATCTTTCTACATTAGAACAGGTATTGTAGGACTTGTTAAAAAAGTAAAGTGCATTAGCTTAGGATCATAGCCAGAAAACTACCTTTAAGCAATAGAAAGAGCTATTAATAGCAGTCTGAACCTTTACGTATTATAACATACTACCATTATGTAAGTAGATGCTAAGAGTCAAAAGACTGCTATTACACTTAATAGGGATATACCAGTACAACCACAGTGGCTAGCAACCAATTACAGATTCTGATTCATCTTATTCAAGCTAAATTATATGAATGTAAAAGTAAAGTACCAGCTACAGTTAAGGAATTTTTTGTAGTGAAAAATTAAGCTCTCAGTGCATGGAGGCCTGGTTATTAGTAGAATCAAAATGGTGATGCCTCAAAAGATGAGATCCAATATCCTTGAGAGGATGCATGAAGAACGCCAATGTTTAAGTGCAGAGAGGGCCAAATCTTCAGAGCAGTAGCCAGGAGTTTCATAAGACTTAAAGAATGAGGTCACTTTATGCAAACTATGTTGTGAACAGAGGAAGACAAAAATTAATAGACATTTAATTTAATTGCTACAGCATTATGTAACTGTTCTTGAGGGAAGATTGTTATAGTCCTTTTTGGGTTTAGTAAACACAACTATATAGGCATAGGATCATAGGAGATTACTAGGCTGTCAACCCGGAGGTCATTTCAAGCCTAGCTGTTTCATCCCAATGTAAAACCATAGAAATGTTAGTTAATACCCAAGATTGCATTTAGTAATGGCTGCCCATATCCAGGAGGGTTGTGGGCACTATTCCTGGTAAGAAACTGTGGTGCCCTATCCGCTCATCCATGTTCCTCTTGAACAGTGTCATAGAGGTGCTCTGTTTCACATGAATAGGTAGCCTGTTCCAAAGATGGGAGCAGTCAGTGGGAGATAAGTCTGTCCGTCCTGCATGTCCTATTTAAGTCGCAGGCCATATTTAGGTTGCTGGAATGGGTAGCCCTATTCCTGTTTGATTTACTGATATGCAGCAAGTTCATTAGGTTTGGGTCTGAGATTGCTCTGTAAGGCAGGCATAAGTCTCCCCCGAGAAGTCTATATGATACAAAGTATAGTGACAGGGACTTTAGTCGGTCTGTGTCGATATCATAGACTATTACTCAAAGTTCATTGAAGTATTTTAGTTATCTTCAAATAAAAGTGCTGAGCTATTTTGTTACATTTTCTAAAAACAAAGAATTTTGCGTGACAGTGCTTGTATTATACAAAGCACTCTAGGAACTCTATTGGCCCTGCAAATAAGTTGATAGGAAGGTCTTTTCCAATAAAGTGTGCATACTTTCAAAAGTATTTTCCCCAACTCATAGAAGGTACCACTAATATTAGAACTCATTAGCTCAATTGTCTGTTAATTCCATTTGAATTTACAATTAGATTTTATTCACCTTCATGATAAAAGTATCTATCATACTTGGAAATAAATGTCCTTGCTACTACGTTAGAAAAGAGAGGGTGTGAATCTGTACTGAACATATGATGTGGCAATACAAGCACAATGGTCCAAAAATCCACTCCAACAATCTGGAAATCTAGGGGCATACAGGATGATACTCTTCAGGGATATTTAATTTGGATTACATTTAATATTTAATGGAATATTCATCTGGGTTATTATTTATTGATGTGTATAATATGAAATTAATTTAAACATTATGTATTTTTATACTATGAAAATTTAAACATGATTTATTTATTCTACCTATTACCATCTCTCTTATTTAAATACATCAGCTCTTCAGTTCCTTAATTACTGTTCATATTGATTCTCCTGATGGACATGCATACACTATCCAGTCTGAGTTGTGCCCTTATCTGGTAAATTGTGTTTACCTGAAAGTTGTTTTTGCTTCTGTCAGAGATGTGAAATTGTTAACTTACAGTTAACTAGAGATTGAACACAGGGTGCTGTATGTAGCCTTTGCCCTAGAAATATCTCATTTCCTTTTCCTAAATGTAACAATTTGGAGCTGATATAAGGCATGTTGGAGTAAATAAAAACAGGCATTAGAGATCTAAATGAATTGTCTTGATGTCAATGAAGTTTTATAGCTAAACTGCAGTGAAATAACTGCTCCTACATGAAACATTTTAGCAAATTTTTGCTGAAAAGCAGTAAGTCTGGTTCAAGAAGCATTCATGACAGACACACCTGTTTGAACCTGTTACCTGGGAGAAATTTCAAAGCCATGGGTACTAGTCTTACTTATCTTTGTAGTGCTTTTCCTGTTTGCAGACACTATACTTACTGACCATACTATCTTTCCTTCTTCATATTCCAGGCCATGGTTTCATCCATCCTGACACTGCCTTCCTTTTCTGAATTTTGGACATATTATGAGCATTAACCTCAGCTACTCTCCTTATTGTTTGTCCAGTGACATAAGACAGTGTGGAATGTGTGATTCATCCTGGCTACTAGCAGTGGCCTCTGCTGTTGTTGCTCATCCAGTTATCAGATTGGAAAGGGTGGAAAAGATAAATGTTCAGCCAGCATTTGCTAGTGGATGACATTAAAAGAATCCCCGACTCTGCATTTGCATGCTTGATTTTCCAGTAATTGCTAATGGCCTATCTTAGACATTTTAATACCACATGTATTTATGTCCAAAAATATTTGTATTACTTGCCTAGCTATACCACAGCAATGCTAATAGCCTTGTCCTCCATTAGATGTTACTTTTCCTGTAGCAGCTGAAATGCCTTCAGATTTGATGCATGTGGCAAGATATAACTGGTGGGGTGGAGTGCTTCTGGTCATGTAGAAGGGATATATTACCCACACAATTTTGTAATGGCTCTGGCTGGAATGTACAGAATGGATTGGTGTGGAGGTTACCAGTAAAAGCATAAATAAATCATTCATTTTTTATAACTTCAGCTCATGAAAACATGGTATAGGTACATAAGTCCATCCATAAATTCATACTTTGGTGAACAAGCTCAAGACCTATTGGTTATCAAGAAACTTGTCATCCCAGATCCCATGGTAAAACTTACAGGTGTCTGTGTATTTATCCAGTTCTTTCTTGAAGATATGGATTGACACCTGAGTTTAAATGAGAAGGGAAAATTATTCCATAGGCATAGGAGTCTGAGTTATGAAGTTTGCCATGTTTTATGATATGGTTGAAAGTTTTTATTGAGACTGAGTGTCTTTTTTGGTTCAGATCACTGTATGAGGGTCTTTTAAACAAAATGTTTCAACTAGTAAGGAGCCCTTCAGTACTCTGTGTGTCAAGCATAGGGCTCCTTAAAGATGGTGACAATATTCTGAGAAAATAAAGAGGGTCACTGTAGTATTTGGCTTTAAGACAAGCCTTGAAGCAGTTTGATTCACTTTGTTGAGGAATCTCTGCACCCTTTCTAACTTCACCAGATGGCATGTGAGACATTTACAGAACAGGATGCAGTATTCTATAATTTGTATATTAAAAGCTGTAAATAAGGGCCAGCTACTTTCATGACATGGCTCTCAGTCCTACAGAATGTCATGTAGGCAATTCCATATTTGTAGATGGTGGTGGCTATCCTCTACAAGAACTGTAAGGTCTTTTATTATTTTTGTTGTGCTTTTTGTTATTGCTCATCAATAGTATATAAAGCTGGCAAAGTTTTTGCCTAATGCCTTAGCAGAGCTGCATTTTTTTTTAAATTTTGAAGACAAGGTCATTTGTACTATAACATTAATTCATAATATAAACTGCTATTTAAGTGGGATTCTAGGTGACGCGAATGTGTTCTTTACTCATACCAGAGGCTAACTAGATAAAAATGAATTGATTGTGGCAGTTTATTTGATTAAAATCTGATTTACAGCCTAATATGCCTGGATACACTTGGAAAGCATAATCTACAGGAGTTTATATATTCATCTACTCAGTTCTCATTGGTCCCTATCTTTGGCCATCCTGATATAGAATTAAGGCAATAGTCTACTCTGGTGGCAGCCTGGATGCATTTAGTGGCTTAGATATTGCAGTATCACTTGGGGAGGACTGACTGCAAGCCCCTTCTCTCCTTCTTTAAGGAGAGTGTGGATCATTCCTTCTAGAACAGTGCCTCCTGGCAGAGGTAGTCTCAAACTTGAGAGAAAAGCTAACTGTTGCCATGTTTAACCTATGCCTGTATATTTGTTGCATTGCATCCTTCTGCTGTACTGTATACAAGCATGCCTGCATTACATTTAATCAGCATAAAAGAGTGGGGATAGCTGCACAGAAAGATTTCTCTTTGTCTACTTCTTATTACCAAGGTGGGCAATCTTTCCCATGGCTTTTTCAGTTTTCTACCTAGTAAGTAATAGGGAGGAGTAGATAACAGAGAAGACAATGTAAAAAAAGAAGGCAGCAAGTATAAAAATGGCCATCCTACAGAAACTGCAAACTGGGTGCCTTGGCAACTCTCATTACTTTCAGCTGCAGGCCAACATTCTTAGAGGATGACAAAAAAGTGAAGTCCACTTATGCAATATTCTACACAAAGAAGTCTTCTCAGACTGGAAAAGTTGCAGATATGCTGTCCTATTTTTTTTTTCACCAAATGAGATGATTTCCTGCCACTGTGCAAACCCCCAGGAGGACCATGAGCCATTGCTCTGCTGCAGGTCAGTAGGTAGAAAGCAAGTAATAAAACTTTTTAAAAAGCAGTTTTCAAGATAGAGTTCAGATGAGGATAGTTTAGCTTGTGGTTTAAAAATCTGATTGCTACATTGTGCAATACATTACATTTCTCTCTATTTTCTTATCTGTTCCTGTGGTTCCACTCCATCCTCTCCGTCTAGAGAAAGGTAATAGTAGCACATATTCTCTTACCCAACAGCCTCCAGGTGACCAAAACTATAGAACAATATCTGTTTCTTCCATCCTTTTAAATGTAATTGAGCAGATTATAATGGAATGGCTGCTTGAACATTTCACTAGCTAGCTATGACATATCGGCACAAGAACAACATGTTTATATGGTTAAATGTCGTACAATATGAATGTAAGTGCTTTAGGCATAAATGTTACACTACTATTCTTTACTGCCTGTACTTAGTTCAACCTGTTAAGTAATTAGTCATTGCTAACCGTATATCACTGAGCCTGTGCGGTCCACCTTCAACTTACTAAACAATGGGTTTATGTAGTATCGAGTGATTAAAATTGTTTGTAGTGTTTAGATTGTAAAAGAGTGAAAGTGTTGTAAAGATTAAGTACTAATAATGCCTTGTTACACCATTTGCTGTTCATAAGACTAACCTGTGTCCTAATTGTTCACTGATATTCATGCTGTTCATAATTCTAACCTGTGTCCTAATTGTTAACTGGTATTCACCTTTTCATGCCATATACTTATCTTATAGGTTCATAGGTAGGTAGTAGGCTATCTGCCCAAGGGCATTTATAAGCCTAGCCAGAGTATGTCAGCTTTCACCGCCCCATTGATTAAATAACTGATCCTCTGTCAAGCAGAGCCAATGAAGTGATCCCAGGGGTGCATTTTCTATTACCCATCCACTCGTCAAGGTTTCTCTTGAAGAATGTTAGTGAGGGGCTCTGCCTGATGTAATTTGGAATTTTGTTCCAAAGCATGGGGAGTCTCTGTGACAGGAATCTATCCCTCCAGCATGTTCTATTTATTGTTGTGGTGAGGTTTAGCTCACTAGAGCGCGTGGCTGGCAGTGACTTGGATTTCTTTAGGTGGAGCATGTCCATCAATTCTGAGTTGGACATGGCTTTGTAAGTCAGGCAGAGATCACCTCTGAGTAAGCGATATGCCACTGAGTACAGCCTGAGTTTTTTCAGTCGGGCTGCATAGGACATATGTTTGACACCAGTAATCCTCTTGGTGAGGTACTTTTGTGGTCTTTCCAGCTGTTGGAAGTGTCTTGTGAAGTACATCCCAAATGGGTCATTGTACTCTATGATGGGTCTAATGAGTGATGAGTAGAGGGGCACTATAACCTCTTTATTGCTAGATGCAAACCCTTTAGTAATTAGATGGGCCACATAGAAGGATTTCCTAACTACTTTGGCAATATGATTGTCAAAGGAAAGATTACTATCTACCTGGGTCCCCAGATCTCTTATTACCTTTTCTGTATTAAGGGGGCTGCCAACTATGTGGTAATTCGTGGGTGTTTTGTTTTTTCCCAAATGGGATGACTATGCATTTTTTGGCATTTAGCTTGAGGCCATGACTTTGACACCAGGTGTCCGTCTCAGTAACGCCCTTTTGGAGGATGTCCATGTCAGCCGGAGAGTCAATTATGGCTCCCAGTTTGCAGTCATCAGCGAACTTGGTTAGCCACAGTCCTCCTGTGTTTGCCTGTACTTCTGAGAAGTATATGCCAAACATTAGGGGTCCCAGGACCGAGCCTTGTGGGACACCACTTGTGACTGGTTTAGAGTCGGACCTGGAGCCTGCTATTCTTACTGTGTGAGTTCTGTCTGTAAGCTAGTTGGCAACCCATCTCGTGATGTAGGGGTTTATGTTCAGGCTGGTGAGTTTTTCTGTAATACCTGAGTGGGGATTGGTGTTGAAAGCCTTGGTGTGGTCAAGGTAGGCTGTGTGAACCACCTTTCCCTCATCTATGGCCTTGGTGACTGTCTCGGAGAAGTCAACCAGGTTTAGTAGGCATGATCCGCCCTTAACAAAGCCAAACTGGGTTGGGTCAAGTGTTTGGAGGTTCCCAATGTCTTTGTTAATGAGTTCCATGATGATGCACTCCATAGCCTTGCATACCAGGCTAGTCAGGCTTATGGGGCGATAGTTACCAGGGTCAGTTGTGGCTCCTCCTTTGTGGAGAGGAATAACCATTGCTGTGCACCATTCTATGGGCACATAGCCTGTGGAGAGGCTGAGGTTGAACAGCGTGTTTAGGTGGGGGGTTAGTTCATTCTGTAGTTCGTGCAAGACGCAGCCTGGGACACCATCTGGTCCCATTGACGCTGTGTTTTTGGCTTTTGAAAGGGCCGTTTTCACCTGTGTGTCTGTGATTTTTGGGACACTACACTTTTCCAGTATTGTTGTGGGCCCTTTTGGAGGTGAGAGGGGGGTGAAGTTTGCACTAATCTGTCTGCCAGGATGTTGGCAATATCAGTAGGTTCAGTATATTTTGCACTATTTTGCACTAGTTCAGTGCATATCTGCGAGTTGCTACTTAGATTCTTAACATAGCTAAAGAAGGCTTTGTGGTTATCTTTTGAATCCTTGGCTATTTTTCTTTCGAAGTTAGCCTTGGATGATTTCATGAGGGACCTCAGTTTCTTACTGATACTGATCAGGGATGTCTTTCCTTCTTGGGATTTGCTTTTTTTCTGAACTAGTTTCCTCCTTCTATTGTATAGCCTGTTTATTCAGGGGTCCACCAAACTGGTTTCCTTCTCTTAGAAGAGTGAGTCTTGGTTTTGCTAGGGATGGCACAATCCATGCATCTTTGTAGCTGCTCATAGAGTGCATTTGTAAAGGTTTCTGCATCTTGGGCAGCATTATCCTTTAGCGTGGGGGCTGTGAAACTTACCACCTCTGTTTTAAGTAAGGTGAAGTTTGCTTTAGAAAAGTTTTTTACTGTGGTTTCCTTAGGTGGGGGTGGTGGTCGGGTGTGGACATCCAGAGTGATTAGTTTATGGTCTAATCTAACCAGTGACGGGTTGACCTCAGGTGTGGAACACCTGTCGCCCATGTTGGTGATGACCAGGTCCAATATGTTTTTACCTCTGGTAGGGAAGATTACCAGCTGATCCAGGGCATTTGAGTTGATGAATTCCAGGAAGCGCTGGGCCTGGTAATTTGTACTCGAGTAGTTTTCCCAGTGAATGGTAGGGTAATTGAAATCACCCAATATCAGGGTGTTCGGTAGGGCCTTCATGTTTTCCAGTGTCTCCAGAAAGGTGGAGTGGTGGTCCTGGGTCATGGAGGGTGATCAGTAGCAGGCCACAATTTGCATTGCAGATTTGCCCGATGTTAGTTGCACATGGATGATCTCAGAGGTATCATGCTGCACCACTAACCTGGAGGTGTAGGTATCCTTGATGAATATGGATACACCCCCTCCCTTTGTGTTTCGATCTGTGTTCTGTGGCCAAAACATGTGCTATGAGTTGTAGCCCGGTAGTGCTGGGGTGCTCTCTGGAGCCTTGAACCAGGTTTCAGTTACTGCACAGATGTTGCCGTTCTCCATACTGAGGAGTGCTTCGAGTGGGTGCATTTTGAGATTTAAACTCCTGGCATTGAGTAGCATAACCCTCAGTTTTTTGTTAATTGAGATGTTTACGGAGGTGGGTTTGACTTTTGAGCCTTGCCTAAAAAAGTCACTATGGGGGCAGCAAGAGCCTTGGCCAGTATTCAAAAGCCTAGGGGTTACAGGTGCAAGCCATCTCTTGCGAAGCAACATGGCTTGTCGAGCATGTCATCCCAGGCTGACAGACACTAGATCCCCTTTGAATGACACCAGAAGCTTAGCCAATTGTTGACATTGATAATTTTTTCTTTATACTGAGGTATCATTCTTGGTGAGGGCAGGATGCTACTCAGGGTCAGGGTCATACCAGCCTGGGATACATGATCAGAGAGCTCTTCCATGTCTCTTTTGATGTAGTCCAGGGAGGTACATCTCAGGTCATTCACACCAGCATGAACAATGACAGAGTCATATTTGTACTTGTTCTGGAGTGACCTGAGTGCTTGTGTTATGTGGTGGATTCTGGCTCCCGACAGGCAGCTAACAGTAACCTTCTGCTTGTCCAGCCTAGTGAGTGGGACGTCAGTGTGCCTGACTATAGAGTCACCTATTACTAGTGTGTTAGGTATGTTATTTCGCCTTAAGGGCTGTGATTGTGCGGCACACTGATTTTGTGTTTTATGCGTTGTCTGGTTTGTGATGGGAAGTGCAGGTTGTTTGGGTGTCTGCTTTGGAGGTCTCTGATGCTTTTGCAGGTTTTTGTTTAGAGCCTCCAAGTATACAATGCTGTTTTAGTAGGTCTTTGTGCGGCTGGAGTTGTGGTGCAAGTGTTAACCTTCTCCTCTTGACTGTCTGTTCCAGTCTTGGGTGGAGACAGCTTAGCTTCCAGTTTGGCTGTATAATTGCATCTCTCGCATATGTTAGTGTTTTGTGGTAGGAAGAGAGGGTTGTGTGTGTACATGAGGCAGTTGTAACATTGCCTCAGGATACCCAGATTCACCAGCTGGACTGGAGAGTGCACCTGAAGTTGCCCTTTGGTCATGCCTGAATAGTAGGGTGAGCTGCTTAGGCGCTTGGTTGGTGAGGGGTGAATAAAGAGCCTTGTCCTGCTGGGCAATCAGTGTCAGGGTATATTAGTGCTTGCTGTTAGGTCTGAGCAAGTGCTGGGCTGTAAGATGCTTTTTGAGTGCTTAGGTTGAGAGTTAGACTAGTTTCAAGGGAAAAACTGAAGAGGAGACTTAGTGGAGCCAGGAATAATTTAACTGTAGCTAACTGGCACTGCCCGGTGCACAAAACTGTGCAAACGCGGTTTTTGTAGTAGGGAAATGAAAGAGAGAGAAATTATCCCAAAATGGCCAATAAACTACTAACTTCTGGGCTGGAACAACTCCTCCAGGGACAGATAGGTTGCTCAAAGCTCCCCTCTCTCACAGGTGAACAGAGAAACTTCCTTCTATCCAAGTAAGGTATGGGCAACTCAGAAACTAGTATCACAGCCCTGAATTCAGCACTAGCCTGAAAACTGGACTATACTAGCTTAAAAAAGCAGGAAACAATGGATTTTTTTTTTTTGAAAAGATAAGGCAAAAACAGTAAAAAATACACTTAAAACAGCTTTAAACAACTACAAATGATCAGAAAAGGCTATCACACTTTAGTGTGTAGCCTACAACAGTTAAACAAATTATTTAAAAAAAAAAACTTTTTAAAAGTGCAGGCAGTCAAATAAGTACAATATGTGAAAAAAACAAGCTTTTAAATCACAATAAATGCTGGAAAATCTGTTTAGGCAGAAGACAGTTAAGTACAGCAAGAAAGTACAGAAAACTGTTACTTAATCACTCCAAAGTCTCTCTCCTAAGCTAGAAGGCTTGTATCAGTTTAAGGCTTTCTAGTGCTACCCAGTAGGTTAGTTACAGGAAAGATGGGGAAACAAGTGCAGATGTGGTCTTTTAAATCAGAAAGTTGAAAGAGACGGACAAACTATCCAAATGGTCAATAAACTGCAATTTCTGGGCCAAGAACCTCTCCTCTTGTGGTAGACAGGCTACCTAGTGTTTACCACTCCCACTGATAAGCTAGAAGGCTTTCCTCCAACACAGAAAGGCTTGCGGGGCTCAGAAGCTTACCAACAGTCCTGGATACAGCAACTCTGTATCTGGCCTAGGTTAGTTACAGGAAAGGTGGGAAACAAGCGCAAGTACGGCTTTTAAACCAGAATGTTGAAAGAGATGGAAAAAAAACTGCCCAAACGGCCAGTAGCTACAATTTCTGGACCAGGAACCACTCCTCTTGTGGTAGATAGGCTACCTAATGCTTACCACTGCCACTGATAAGCTAGAAGGCTTCCCTCCATCACAGAAAAGCTTGGGGGGCTCAGAAGCTTACAAAGAGTCCTGGAATACAGCAAATCTGTACCTGGACTAGACTAGTTACAGGAAAGGCGGGAAAAAGCAAGTTGAAAGAGATGGAAAACTGCCCAAACGGCCAAATAAACTACAATTTCTGGGCCAAAACTCACTTTTGTCATGGAAGATAGGCTACGTAGTGCTTACCACTCCCCACTGATAAGCTAGAAGGCTTTCCTCCAACACAGAAAGGCATGGGGGCTCAGAAGCTTACTAACAATCCTGGATACAGCAACTCTGTAACTGGACTAGGCTAGTTATAGGAAAGGCAGGAAACAGGCACAAGTGCGGCTTTCAAACCAGAAAGTTGAAAGAGATGGGAAAAAAACTGTTCAAACAGCCAATAGCTAGAATTTCTGGGCCAGAGACCACTCCTCTTGTGGTAGATAGGCTACCTGATGCTTACCACTCCCACTGATAAGCTAGAAGGCTTCCCTCCAACACGGAAAGGCTTGGGGGCTCAGAAGCTTACAAGGGGTCCTGGATACAGCAAATCTGTTACCTGGACTAGACTAGTAACAGGAAAGGCAGGAAACAAGCGCAAACACAGGCTTTTAAATCAGAAGGTTGAAAGAGATGGAAAAGCTTCCCAAACAGCCAAAAAACTATAATTTCTGGGCCAGAAACCACTCCTCCTGTGGTAGATAGGTTACCTAGTGCTTACCACTCCCACTGATAAGCTAGAAGGCTTCTCTCCAACACAGAAGGGCTTGGGGGGCTCAGAAGCTTACCAACAGTCCTGGATACAGCAAATCTGTACCTGGATTACACTAGTTATAGGAAAGGCAGGGACCAAACGCAAAACAGGCTTTTAACCAGAAAGTAGAAAGAGATGGAAAAACTGCCCAAATGTCCAATGAACTACAATTTCAGGGCCAAAACCCACTCTTCCTATGGTAGCTAGGCTACCTAGTGCTTACCACTCCCACTGATAAGCTAGAAGGCTTCCCTCCAACAGAGAAAGGCTTGGGGGACTCAGAAGCTTACCAACAGTCCTGGATACAGCAAGTCTGTATCTGGACTTGACTAGTTACAGGAAAGGCAGGAAACAAGCTTAGAATTTTTTTTTGTTACAGAAAAGCAGCTAAAACAGCAGTAAATACAATTCAAATTGTAGTGCAGGCCAGCACACCCGAGCATGTAGCAACACTACGGCAAATACAGTTCAAATAAATGCAATTAAATTAACAAATGACTAAAAAAACAAGTGCAGGAGGCAGTAAATTAGAAGGCTGCTAACAAGCAGTAATAAGTGCAAAGTAAGAGCACCTGAACAGTTAACAGCACGCAGAAGAACAACTAAGACAGTTACAGTAAGAGCAGATGAATAAGATATATATATATATATATATATATATCTACTGCCAATCATAGACGGACCGGAGTTCCGCTGTGGTGACCCCTAACCGGGAAAAGCCGAAAGACACAACAACATATATATATATATATATATATATATATATATATATATATATATAGTGAGCGTGACTTGGTAAGTGTGCGATAGAGTGAGGGATTTAGTGTTAGGGAGCGGACAGGTAAGTGTGGGATAGTGAGGGACTGTAGTTTTAGGGGCGGGTTAAGTGAGTTAGGGTTAGGGTGCGGGTAGAGTGAGTGTGCGATAGTGACGGACTATATGTTTAAGGGTGGGTTAAGTGAGTTAGGGTTAGGGTTCAGGTAGGGTATGTGTGCAATAGTGACGGACTGTATGTTTAGGGGTGGGTTAAGTGAGTTAGGGTGCGGGTAGGGTGAGTGTGCGATAGTGACGGACTATATGTTTAAGGGTGGGTTAAGTGAGTTAGGGTTAGGGTGCGGGTAGGTTAAGTGTGCGGTTGTGTCGGACCTTAGGGTTAGGGTTTGGGTTAAGGTTAGTGCATGTATAGTTGTGTGTAATGTGTAGTTTACGTATTGTGTGTCAGTGTTTTGGGTGTCGGTGTTATGGTGTTTGGTTTTGTGCGTTGTCGGTCTTTTGGTGTCGGTGTTTTGGGTGTCAGCTTTGTGGCGTGTCGGTGTTGTGATAGGGATCTATATATATATATATATATATATATATATATATATATATATATATATATATTATTTTTTTTTTTGAGGGAAGGAACAGAGCAGGATTAAGAGGCAACAGGGGTTGTCCTTCCCAAATGCTCTATTTGTATACAGTAAGAGTGCCTGAAATCAGAATATGATCTCACTGCACTCAGTTGAATGAGCAAATGAGATGGGCCCAGAAGAAGTATCCAAATACAAATCTACAAGAGGGGCAGGCAATTTCAAAGCCACCAACATTAATACCAAAACAAGAAAAGATAGGGTGGGTGGGGAACTAACTGTAGAGAGATAGCCACAACGTCAGTTGAGTTAATATTCAGTGAAAAACACAAATAAATAAATTTAATACAGTACTATATGCAAAAGAGCAGCTAAAAGTGTACTTAAATTCACTTATACGTCCAGCTGTTTCAGGTAGATGTTAGCTGGCCAAAGCTCTGATATTAAGCAGAGATAACTCAAAATGTACCAATTATAAAAGGCAAGACAGAATATCAGTGATGAGCTGGAACTACCTCCCACTGCTATCATTGGCTACACAGAAATTCTAAAAAGTACTCTGTAGAGAGACAGCCAAAACTTCTGTTGAGTTAATATTCAGTGAAAAAAATAAATAAATAAAATAAAAACAGTACTATATGCAAAAGAGCAGATAAAAGTGTACTTAAATTCACTTATATGTCCAGCTGATTTCAGGTAGATGTTAGCCGGCCAAAGCTCTGATATTAAGCCTGTGCTGTTATTTGTTATGCTAGTATTTGTCTTTGTTCATCTTGTTCAATATATTTTAATTTACAAACTGTGTCATAACTAAAAAGAATATTTAATTTAGTCCACTCACCTTGTTAAAAAACAAGCAAAAATGTAAATTGACACATTCTGCCATTGTTTTTCTTCTTCACACCTTCAGTCAAGAACTGAAGCTGTCATTCGTGGAGCTTTAAGAAGCCTTAAAACATGGGGTTTACAACTTTCTTATTAATTGTTGCATGTCATTAATCAGTGTAATCGACTGTGAAAGGTGTGATCAAATGAGCAAAATCTCTCAAATGTGAATTGCATTTGAAGTTAAAAAAGAATAGGGAAAAGTATTTTACAGGGTGGGCAAGCACTCTGTACCTCTTTTTTTTAAAATAATTTTATTAAATAATTATTAAAATGAACAAATATTTCCATGAAATTATAACATTTTTTCTTTAAAGTTAAAAAACAAGAAAATAAAAAAAAACTTCTAAGATATAAACCAGTGTAACTAAACTATGTACAAAGACGTTCATCTTGCAAAAGAAAATTTCTTAATGTAGCTGTAGGATTAATAAAAATCATCTGTTTACATAAATTAATAAACTATTTTTCTAGAAGTTCATAGATGATATTCCATGAATTATATACTGTAGTATTCCTAGATGATCTAGATTTAATAGTTAACATTTCCAAATTACACATTTCAATGAGTATATTTTTAAATTCCAAAAATGTAGGTGCTGTACTAGATTTCCAATTCTTAGTGATTGTTTTTCTAGCTATAGATAGTATAGACCAAACCAAGGGGTGCTTATTCTCTTTTATACAATTAGGGACAGGAATATTAAATAAAACAAGTGATTTAGATATAAAGAAATTATCAGTAAAAATTGTTTGCAACAAATTATTGATATCATCCCAAAATTTTCTTAAATATATGCAATTATAAAACATATGAGACCAGTCAGCATTCAATTAAATATTACATCTCCAACATGTTATATTCTTTTTAGAAAATATACTTATATTATGAGGAGTGATAAATGATCTATTTAAAAATCTCCATGTGAATAATTTCCATTTTAAAGAAGTAGTCATACTTGCTGATTGTAAAATATTCAATTTGTCTTTCTCAGAAGGGGGAATATTATTAATTAAAGAAAATATTTCCAATAATTATCTGAATGTGTATCTAAATCACATTTAATTGCCCTATAAATGTTTGATAACTTGTTATTAGCAGGAAAGTTATGCAAAACTGATAAAATCATATATTGTATTAGCTTGGGAATTTTTTTCCTAATTATAGGAGACATATAATCCAATTTATTTAATACATATTGTCTAGCTTCTTGAAGCTCTAACCATAAACAAGTATCAAGTTTATACTCTTCCAAGAGTAAACTATTGGATTTTATCTCATTATTTATCATCATTTGGTGCCAAAATATTAAATGCTTTTGCTGAAATATAGACATTTTTGTATAATCTGAAGAGAAAATAGATCTGTGTGTGTAGGTTATAGGGTAGAGTAAAAAAAAGCCAATCCTTATAGATATTATATTTAAATATATAATTTTTAAATGATTTTAAAAGAAAAACTATATACTTAGAGTTAAAACTCAGAGAAGAAAATTCAGAAATATAATCATCTAAAGTAGGAACTTCATTTGTCAGCAACCTGTGGGATACGGATCCGATCTCGGATCCGAGCCGGCAACTTCTAACATAGCATAGATCTGAGCTCCTAGCTCCTCCCCCTTACCCATAATCCCCTGCCTGCCCTGACTGACCCCAGATCTAGTTTGCCGCTCTTCAAGCAACAGCTAGGTTCAGAGCTCTTGGCGTTTTGTGAGGAAAAAAGTTTTTTGTATTTTTTCTCCTGAGTGACTGGTTGTGTGTGTGATAGGTGTATCCTTTCTCCTTTTATAGATATAACATATTGTTTTAATTTTAGAATAATTCTCTCTCCCCCGCTGGTCATAGCGTGTGTGTGTGACTGAATTAGGGGCCTAGTGAGTGTGCTTTCCTACAGTATGTCGGAGGCCCCTAAGGCAATTTTTTCGAAATGCACTGAGTGTGGTCACAAGCTTTCACCGGCTGATGGCCACACTCGGTGCGTTAGGTGCCTTGGGGTTGAACACCTCTCTTCGGGTTGCGCGATTTGCACGGCGTTCAACCCCAGGGCACTCAAGGATCGAAGGTTGAAGCTAGTTCTGGCGGGCCTTCTACCCCCAGACTCTGCTTCGGTGCCTGCTACCCCCCCGGTAGCGGTCACCCCTGCCTCCCTTCCTCCGACCGGGACTCAACCTCCCGCTTCGGCTCCGGAGGATAGGGAGGCCAGGAAAGAGAAGCGGTGGGAGAAGCACCTTAAGCGGCGGGCCGAGGGCTCTTCATCGGCCCCGCCCGCCAAGAGGGCTTCCCTGTCCAAGTCTTCTCAATCTCCTCCTCCTCGGATCCGATCCCCTTGTTTCTCCCCGGGACCCGAGGAGGAGGTGATCCGGTCCCCGTCGAGGTCATCGAGGCGACACTCCAGGTCTGCCTCGGTGGCCTCGTCGAGGTCCACTTTTAGCATGTCTGACGCGGATATGGACCGGATGATGAGGAGATTCATCCAGGCCCAGATGCAGATGGGAGTGCTCTTGCCTCCCCCCCCCTCTGGGGGGGAGCTCGACCCCTTTTTCGCTCCTATAGCTCCTTCTCCAACCCGCATTCCGGGCTCGGAGTGCTCGGAGCTGAGCCACGTTGGATCCGGGGGTAGGTCGGAGCCGACCGTGCTGGGCACGCCGGCTCCGACTATTCCCTCGAGTCTGTCGGATCCAACCTCTTGGAGCCGTGGGCCGAGCTTCGGATCCGAGGGATTTTGTGTGCTTTCGGCTCCGTCCTGGTCGGAGCACACTGGTCCTTCAGATCCGACGTTCTCGGCGCCGGGTCCGATCCCCGCTTCGGATCTGAGTGGGAGTCGGATCTCAGATCCTTCTGAGAGCGGCTCCCCCTCGGCTTTCGCTGCGGTGGAGAAGGCACTGTCGAGTGCTTCCAGGCCTCCGGTCCTGGCTTCGGCTCCCTCCTGCACTCCTTCTCATCTGGTCCTGGCTCCCCTCACCCGGCCCTCCGGGCAGCCTGCCTCAGTGACTTTAGGAGTTCCAGTGGAACAGATTACAGCCCATGAGGACTCCTCGGACAGCCCCCCCCCGAGGAGATTCCCCACAAGGCAAAGTGCAAAAGGAGGCACATAGACTCCCCTGAGAGTCTCACAGAAGATACGGACTTGGATGAAGGGGAAGGCTCCCCGAGATCACCCCCCGTGAGGATGTCTCCTTTGGAGACATCATGGAAATGCTCAAAATCAGAGGTGGGTGGTCTGCTCCCAAGGCTTCCTCTGATGAGTCCGTATTCCTTGAGGCGTTGGAGGCAGGACCATCTACCTCTTGGGTGCCCCCTCCACCTGACCCCCTGGTGGATCTCATATCCTCTAGGGCTTGGAAGAAACCGGACACCGTAGAGCCGATCCCCAAGCGCCCAGACAAAATTTTGAGCCCCCCTGCAGAGAGATCACATTGGAGCAGAGGTCCCCCTGTGGATGCCATGTTGGTGGCTGCAGCCACTAAGAAAGAGTTGGCTCAGGAGAGCCCCACAGTTCATCCTCTGAGCAAGGAGTCTCACGCGAAGGACCGTCTTGGGAAGCGGGCCTTCAGTTCAGCGACCTTCTCTATGAGGGCCTTGAACTATATGGCACACGTTATTAGGATGCAGCGAGACCTAATTAAGGAGTACGCTGCTTCCCCCCTGGGGTCCATGTCGGAGGGAGACAAGGATTTGTACTCTTCCCGAATGGCCACCCTCCGCTCTATCTCTAATACCTCTATGCGGCTATTGTCTCATGCTACAGAGGGAGCCGCTAGAGCAGGCGGAGTCGGGCTTGTCATGAGGAGACAGGCCTGGCTCCGTCACTGTGACTTCTCGGAACCCTTTAAGGCATCATTCGCGAATGCCCCTTTTGATGGTTCTGCACTGTTCGGCAAAACCTTTCGCGACACTCTTGTCCAGAGTGAGAAAGACAGGAAGACCTTGTCTGCCATCGGAGTCCGCTTCGCTGCACCCCAGAGGTCCTTTTCCAAGAACCAAAAGGGTCAGAAGAAGATGTGGTTCCGAAAATCGCATCAGTCTCAGTCTGCTCAGGACAACCAGTCCTCTCGTGGCAGAGGAGGACAGGGAGGACGCCGCCCCAGAGGCAGAGGGGGTCCTAGGAATTTTGGGTCCAGAGAACGTTTCTCTGAGAGGCCCATGCAGAACCCCTGAGGGGTTTCCCGACTGCTCCACTCTGGAGGCAGTCGGGGGCATTTTTCGAAGCACCTGGCAAAATGGGAGTCCATAACAACAGATCGCTGGGTGCTTCGCATTATATCCAGAGGTTACCTAATTCCCTTCATAGCCAGCCCCAGAATCAGAAGCCTTCCTGACGTCCCACCCAGTCAAAAGAAGGCGGCCGCTGCAGAAATTCAGCAGCTTCTACAAAAAAGAGCCATCCAGCCCGTCCCCCCAGATCAAGTCGGATCAGGGTTTTATTCCAGGTTCTTTCTGGTGCCAAAAAAGATGGGGACTTGAGGTCCATCCTCGACCTCTCTTTCCTAAACCTGGCGGTACCCAAACAAAAGTTCCGAATGGTCACATTGCAATCCGTCCTCCCCTTATTGTGGGAGGACGACTGGATATGCTCTATAGACCTCAAGGATGCGTTATATCACGTTCTAGTGGACAGGCGTTCCAGGAGGTTCCTCCGCTTCTGGCTGGGAGCCAGTCACTTTCAATTCAGGGTCTTCCCCTTCGGTCTCACCTCAGCCCCAAAGGTGTTCACCAAGGTCCTAGCGGTAGTAGCGGCCCACCTGAGACTCCAGGGAATTCAGGTCTTTCCATACCTGGACGACTGGCTCCTCACAGCCCCAACAAGGCATCTACTTTGCTCAGGCAGGGACTATTTTCTCGGTCTGGCTCCACTATTAGGATTAACCATCAACATGACCAAACAGATGCTTGCGTTCTTGACTCCAGATCGACTTCGGAACCTGATGTTACACATGCAGGCCATTCTTCAACTGCAAACTCCTTTGGCGGAATTGATTCTGAGGGCCCTAGGATCTATGGTGGCTGCAATCCCTCTGCTGCCATTGGCGTGGTTGAACATGAGGGTTCTACAGTGGACCCTCCAGGTACAATGGTCCCTGTCTTGCAACCCTCTGTCTCACCCCGTTTCCTTAAGCAAGGTTTGCAGAAAATCGCTCTTGTGGTGGCTCCATTCTCCCAACCTCCACACGGGCCGTCCCTTCTCACTACCTCCACCAGTCGACACAGTGACCATGGATGCTTCTCGCCTGGGGTGGGGGGTGGGGCATTTTTCAGGCAGAACAGTCCAAGGCACTTGGAACGACGTAGAGACCTCTTTGCATATCAACGTCCTAGAGATGAGAGCAGTGCTTTTGACGTTGCAAGCACTACACAACTCTCTTCCAGTAGGGACAATTGCGGTACAGACAGACAACATGTCAGTAGTCTGGTACATCAACAAACAGGGGGGAACCAGGTCTTACCCCCTTTGCCGTGAGGCCATGAGAGTGTGGGAATGGGCGATTTCCACCATCCACTTTCTCATAGCAACGCACATTCCGGGACGGTCCAACATTTTAGCGAACAGGATCAGTCGTACTATCCTGACTCCTTACGAGTGGTCTCTCAACCACCGAGTGGCAGAGCAAGTATTTGCCCGATGGGGGCGACCTTGTTGTGATCTTTTTGCCTCTCCTTCAAACACGAAATGCAACGACATTGCTCTGATCCCCTCTCCGGGGAAGTCCCCGAGAGACTCTCTAGTTCATGCTTGGCCTCCCGGTCTGCTTTATGCTTACCCTCCTCTTCCCCTGATGTTGAAATTGTTACAGAAAGCCAGGCAGCTGGGGAGCAGAATGATCCTCATTGCCCCATTCTGGCCTCGTCAGACGTGGTTCCCTTACCTATGGTCTCACCTAGTATATCCACCATGGATTCTGGATCCCGGATCCCATTCCGGATCTCATCTCTTATCCTCTCGGTCTTCCAACTCTGAACCTGGTCAACCTCAAGCTGACGGCTTGGTTGCTCCAGTTCCACTCCTCATAAGGACTCCCGGGATCTCATCACCGGTCAAAGCCATTCTTGTAGTAGCTCACAAGCCTTTCACCAGGAAGGTTTATCGGAGTAAGTGGAAACGCTTCACCATTTGGGCAAAACACCGTCGTTTAGACCCTTTTGCAGCCCCGATATCATCGATTCTAGATTTTCTAACCTCTCTCTTTCACCAGGGGGCTAGTTCTTCCACAGTCAAGGTACAGCTGGCAGCAATCTCATACTACCATGTGGGGCAAGAGTCTGGTCCTATTATCACTTCCAAACTGTGTAAGACCTTCCTTAATGGTACCTTCCTCCTTAGGCCTCCAGTTAAAGAGGTGGTACCTCCATGGGATTTATCCTTAGTCTTGCAGGCCTTGACTGGTCCCCCATTCGAACCGGTTGCCACGGTTGATCTCAAATTTCTCTCTTGGAAGACAGCCTTTTTGGTAGCCATAACTTCAGCCAAAAGGGTATCGGAATTGCAAGCCCTTTGTGTCAAACCACCATATTTGGTTTTTCACCTGGATAGGGTTTACCTCAGAATCAATCCGTCCTTTCTACCTAAGGTATCTTCAGAAGCGAATATCAATCAATCCATCAATCTCCCAGTGTTTTTCCCCAACTTTCATAACAAAGGAGAGTACAAGCTTCATTCTTTGGACGTACACAGACAATTACGTTTTTATATCCACAGAACTGCTGGTCATAGGCAATCCGATCAGTTGTTTATCTCCTTTGCCAAAAGTAATTTCGGAAAATCAATTTCTAAGGTTTCTCTCTCTAGATGGATCTCGGGCTGTATTTTGTTAGCATATCAGAGTTTGGGAAGGCCTGCACCTCAAGGAGACCGTGCTCATTCTACTAGGGCCATTGTCACTTCTGCGGCCTTTCAAGCTAGGGTTCCACTGGATGACATTTGTTCCGCAGCCACTTGGGCTTCATCTTACATCTTTATCAGCCATTATAAAATAGATGTTGTTTCCCGAGGTAGAGCGTCCTTTGGCTCTGTGGTGCTCCGGAATTTCCTTCCATGAAGGCCACCCAAGACTTAGGTAGCTGGGGCTCTGTCCCACAGGTTGCTGACAAATGAAGTTCCTACTTCAGATTAAGAAGTTATGTACTCACCATAACGTTCCATCTGAGTAAGTATCTTCATTTGTCTGCAACCCCCCCCTCCTTCCCCCTGACCGATTGGATCGCTCTTATGTTATTAGCATATGTTCCCATTGGGACACCTGTTACCTGTTGTGCTATGGGGCAAACTTGATCTGAGGTCAGTCAGGGCAGGCAGGGGATTATGGGTAAGGGGGAGGAGCTAGGAGCTCGGATCTATGCTATGTTAGAAGTTGCCGGCTTGGATCCGAGATTGGATCCGTATCCCACAGGTTGCAGACAAATGAAGATACCTACTCAGATGGAACGTTATGGTGAGTACATAACTTCTTATTTTAACCTTCAGATAAATGGATTATTAATTATATTTAGCTTATAGGAACTGTTTATATCTTTGGTATTTTGTGACAATACCTCTATAAACTCTTTCCACTTAGCAGTGTATTCCACATCAATAAGATGAGAGATTGTATTGAATACTGATGAAACTGAATACATTTCTAAATTTGGTAAGGCTATACCCCCATTATTCCAATTATACATATGGTATGTTAATGCAATCCTTGGCTTACTTGGTAACCACAAAAATTTCTGAATCATTGAATTAAAATTTTAATTATTTGGTAAGAAGGAGGTATAGATAAAGACTGAATTATATATAAGATTTGGGGAGAAGGATTATCTTTATTATTAAACGTTTATCGTCCATAGAAAAAGGTAATTTGTTCCATTTATTTATTAAATTTTCTATCTGTAATAGACTTTTATTATAATTTATTTGAATGGTGTCTTCAGTATTGTTAGTAATAATTATACCTAAATATGCTATTTGTTGAGACTGAGCTATATATTCATTATATTCATCAGGTATATTGCATTTTTTGAATCTGTTAAAAGAATTTGTGTTTTATTATTATTAAAAGTAAGGCCAGAATTTTTTTGAAAATATTCCATGATTTTAAAAAGTTTTTGTATAGATTCCTTTCTACTCCCAAGAGTAATCAATATGTCATCTGAAAACATTTGTATTGTAGATAAAATAGTGGGGTTTAATTTGTACCCTTCAATATCTGTATCATGCCTTATTAAGTTTGCTTAGTACCTTTTACTATTGGTATATTATGAGATATAGTAGTACCAATTTTAACATAAGCTTGGCTACTTTCATATAACAGAGTGATAAGATTGATAAAATTATTGGAGAAATGTAATTCCTTTAATAGAGTGAACAGATATTCCCATGTAACTGAGTCGAAAGCACAATTTATATCTAAACTAACTAGGGTTAAATTTGTTTTAAGATTTTTCACCAAATCAATTAAAGTTAATATTCTTTTAATGTTATCATATGAAGTTCTCTTTATTATAAACCCCGTTTGATCACTATCAACTAATTTGAGTAAAAGTGTTTTAAGCCTTTCTGCATAAATGGACAAAAATAATTTGTAATCAGTGTTTAATAGGGAGATGGGTCTATAGGAGGTACACTTAGAGGGATCTTTGTTAACTCTATTTCCAAGAAGGTGGAATTATGTTTTTGTCCTGAACAAGATTAAATACTTTATAAAGAAATTTTAGAGCATTTATAGGTAGTAATTTGTAAATTTCAGGAATTATGCCGTCATTACCTGGTGCTTTATTTTGCTTTAATTTGGTAATGTGAGTTTGAAGTTCTTTGAAAAATACTTGTTTATCAATAGAAATCCCTTGTTCCTCTGAAAGTCTTGTTTTAGTGTATTTGTTAATAAATGTTTTTATTTCCTCTTTAGAGTTAATTTCAGTAGTTGTTTGGTTGATGTTTCTAAAAAACTCTCTAAATTCAGTTAATATATTATGAATTTCCGATACCATTTTTCCTTTTTTAGGGGAGAATATTTCATTAATATGATTAAATCTATTTAATCTTTTCGTTTTATTAGCAAGAATTTTTAAGGATTTAGGGTTAGAAGAGAAATTTATAAACTTGAATTCTTCTATATTGAACATAGTTTTATGTTTTAATATTTCTAGATATTTATTATTTAACATATTTATTTATTTTCTTTTATCTGATATATTTTTATCACCCATATTACTACGTTTTCAAGTGTCTAATTTACGTTGCATATCTTGCAGCTCTTTATCCCAAGCTTTCTTTTTTTTTTTGTTGTACCAATTCAATATCCTACCATATAGATAAGCTTTTGGGTCATCCCATATGTAAATTTCTGATATATCATTAGTATTGTTAAGTTCTAAAAAATTCTGTACTTCTGTAAAAACTAAATCATTGAAATCTTTTAATTTTGTGATATAAGCTGGGATCCTTTTTATATGAATATTAAAATTTGGATTGACTACCACTTCAAAAATTATAGAATTATGATCTGATAAAGGACATGAAATCACTGCTGATTTGTTTAAGGAATCTGTTAAATTATTAGAAATAAAAACTCTATCTATCCTCTAGTATGAGTTATGTCTATGAGAAAAAAAGGTGTAAAACAAAGAAGTAGTATCTGTAAAATAATTTATATCTTTCAAAAAATAAGTATCTGAAAAGTCTTTTAATAATTTAGATGATGCAGATATTCTTCTCTTCCCATTAGTACTAGAGTCTTGTACTCTAGAATACAATTGAAATCTCCTGCCAAAATAATGTTCCCTTTAGAGAATAGTACAATTTGATCTAGATGTTGTTTCACTCTGTTTTTCCCTATCCCTGGGATCCAGTATATGTTAATGAATGTGAACATTTTACTGTTTATTTCTATGGTGACTGCACAAAACATTCCTTTATTATCCTTATATGTATGTATTATTTTAGGAAAAGGTATTATGCTGTTCCATAGGATAGCTACTCCTCTCTTTTTCTTAGTATGTTCAGAACTTACTAAAATCTTATATGTTTTAGATTCAAGTCTGAATATATCCTCTGTTATTAAGTGAGTTTCTTGTAAAAATACTAACTGGGATTTATGTAACTTAAGATATCTAGTTAAATTCCTCCTTTTATTAGATTATTTAAACCATTAATGTTAACTGATATACCTTTTAGTGTAGTCATTGAAAATTAAATGATGTAAATATAAACATACTGATCTAAGAAATACACAAGAATATATCTAATAGGAATACTATTATGATCATTAGAACAAACATAGTGTAAGATTATCATATTCTTAAAATTAAGGTTGTTTCCTACTACATAAGACATGAACGTCTGAAAATATTTATAACATAAACATGAAACAAAATAACCAACCCAAACCCCTCTGGAGTTTAAAACTCCTAACTCGAATGACATCAGTCACTCGAATCGACCTCCTATCAGAAGCAGCATCCAATCAGCAACTGCCTAAATGTCTATAGTCATAACTATAAAAATAAGGCTTCTCATCAATATCATAAACATTTTTTTTGTATGCACCAACTATATAGATATAATGTTGTGTCAATTAGTAAATTGATAACAGCTACATCTTAGGAATAAAGTACAGAATTTTCTTGCATTAGTTGGTAGGTTATTGAGAACTACTATGATCTATTAGTTCATTCTTCTGTTTTAAAGTAATTACATTTGATAAGAACCTTAAAAAGAGACTATGGCATTCTTTTATTACTGAAATATGGCTAATAAAGGCTGAAGTATGATATAAAGTACTGCTATAGGTGATCAGCTAAATGAAACATAGTTGTAAATGAATCACCTAAGAGCCTTCCGTAACCACTAACATTGGCAGCTAATAAATAAGATGCTAATAAAAGTGATTTTACTAACAATTAACTAACATACTGATTGTTCTGAAAGAAATTAACACTGTATTTCTTTGCCAGAAACCAAATATAGTGATTACTCATCAAGAAGTAAAACCAACAACATTTTGCTAGTTTTCTTATAACCAAACACCCCGGTGCAGTCTCTCATAGAAGAGTGACTAATAAACCTTAAAAGTCTGATCTTCCATTCATTGCATTAATTTGAATTGCCTCAAAGGGTCCATCACCATACTGAAAACTAGTGAAAAGGTCATATTAGCTCAAAGAAGCAAGATGCTTAAATAGCTGCTGTGTACTATATAAAAGCCTTATTTAAATATAATGAGCTTTTTATTATTCAATTATAGCTTATACTATCTTTGAATTTTGAAAAGCTATTTCATTAACAAAACAAAATATGAAAATTTCACATTTTCTAATGATAAACAGATATAACTATTTTTAATGCTCCTGTCCTTGCAGTATTATTGCTGCCTGTGTGGTACATCCCTATCAGCCTATCACACAAATGCATTCATAAAATAACTGAGATAACCTAGTATATACATCTATATATTTAACATTTTGATAACTGCTTCATGAATATTTTCTCAGCAAGTCAATAGTTATAAAAAATGTACATGTAACACAAGTATATAAACAGCTTGTAGCTTTATTAAATCTTCCAAAAATGCACAAATCACAACTAGTATTTCTCATCAAGATATCAGCACCCTTGTCATACATAAAGCAAATATTTTATGAGAATACTATTTGTATATAAATACATAAGGCTCAAGAATACTTATGATGATCAGAAAAAGTATTTAGGCTACATGTGTTGTATAATCCCTATTTATTTAAGAAATTATTGCATATAATGTCTTACAATAAGTTGAAAGTAGTAATCTAGTTATATCTTCTTTCTGTATGCTGTATGAGGAAACCAATTCAATTCAGTAGCTTCCCGGTGAGGATTAGAAGATCAATTTACTTCCGACCCCTTTATGATGACGTTTTAAGAAAGCTCTGAGCTTTCCAGCAGCGATGGATACCACAGTCTCGAGCTCATCATGAAGATAAAGCTTTCAAAGTTCCGGTGGGAAATAGTAAGTAAAACATTACTTAACTACATATAAGGCAATGTCTCGAGACTCCCTCTATACTGAGAGAGATGAGAAAAAAAAAACTTTGCATACACAACACGAAGCAATGACAGCTATCAAGCAAAGCTTCACCACAATATCAGCCAGACTCTCCGAATAATCTCCGACCAAAGCACACAGGCACCAAAACATACAATTAACACAAACAACACCACACATGTCTCTACAGTGCTAGAGCACCAAACCAGAGCCTCCAAATAAACACACCAACAACTCAGAAATGACAACGAAACCATACCATTACTCCAGCCACACTGCCACTCACATCCCGGGTCAGAAGTACCATCACTAGCACAGTAATTCTGCAACTATACATTAGGCCATCATACAAGATTCCTTTATCAAACAATTAACCATAAATCAACTAAAATACAAATACAGCAATTATAACTAAATAAAAGTTTTCCAACCACTATAAGAACCAAAATCAAGATAAACAAATACGCCCCCTAATGATAAGCACCACTACAAGACATCCGGAAGCATAGATATCTGAGACAGGAGAATCACTGCATCCATGGGAATCAAACCAATAAACATTAAGATAATTAATCTTAAACAAATAGTAGAAATGAAAAAAGAATTCCAACAAACGACTATTCTACAAAACAAAATAGACAACTATTTAGTTAACCAATTTAGATTATATTAAATATAATACCAAAAGCTCACCTGGATGTCCGGTTTCATTTCCCCAACTGAGTGAATCAAGTGCAAATATGTACTTATGATTCATCTTTTGATTTTTTTTTAGGGTCAAATGTTTTCCAAATGTTGTTCTCAGCATTTCTTTTAAGACTAGGACTGGCCCACTCCATTTCATCTACCCTTTCCAGTATGTTATTAGATTTTATATAAGTTATTGCATTGTCTAGGTCATCAATCATTTAAAACCATCTTGATAAAATATTTTCAGTCTTGCAGGAAAAAGCAAATGGGTTTTTATTTTGTTATTTTTTAGTTCTCTGACTAAAGGCAAGAAAATTTTCCTTTTTGATAATACTGAAGAAGAATAGTCATTATCAAAGCGTATAATTTTGTCCTTTAGTTTGATTGGGGATTTTGCCCAAGCAGTCTTTAGTACCATTTCCTTATCATGGGCTGATAGGAACTTTACAATAACAGATTTAGTATAATTACTCTTGGTGTTTTTAGATGTGATCATTGATCTATGGGCTCTTTCACTACCATATGAAAGAGCCTCTGGCAGTTCAAGTACTTCAGGCAACCAGGAAGATAAACATTTTTCCATATTATTTCCCTCTATGTTATCCGGTAAGCCAAAAATTCTCACATTATTCTTACGGGACCTGTTCTCAAGGTCATCAACCTTTGTCTGAAGAAAAGAAGTTTGCTTTAACAGGAACTCATTATGTTCACTCTCCTGAATTCTGTTATCCATATTACTTAATGCGGTTTCCATTCCTGAAATCTGCTTCCTTTGTTGCAATAAATCTTCATGTAGAATGTCCATTTGGTGAGAACACTTTTCTTTGAAATTGTCATTTGTTATATCCATTCTGTCTATTTTGACATTTAGTTCTTGAATAGTAGTTAGTAATGACTGTAGTTCTTTTTTGATAGTTGTCTCTTGATGAGAAGATTTAGTGAAGATCATCCTGTTTTTTTACTATAGTACTTCCAAGTGTAACTTTGACAGGAAAACTTAAAATGTACTTGAAATTTTTTATATACTACCCTAATATATATTTTAAAGAATTAATTAAAATAAAAAAACTATTATTAGGGAAGTTTATATCAGTATTTCCTGTCAATAAAGTTCTGTAAAGGCAGAGCTGATAAGAAAAGCTGCTACTCTGTGTTCATCTTGGCCACGCCCCCACTCTGTACCTCTTGAAGTAGAGAGCTGCGCCCTGAATACTTATGTACACTAATGCAGAAGTCACACTATCTCAGGGAAGGGAGAAATCCTCGGTACACCACAACCTCAGTCCCATGGATGAAAAGCCAGCATTCACCACTAATGACCACTCATATAGAAGTCAATCATTTGTGTGTCAAACACAAGCCTGGCAATCACATGTTTTATTGCGACAGTTAGGCCAATCCCCACTAAGGTCATTCCTCAGAGCCCTCATTTTCTCATTGTTTATAAATGACTTGTTGAGGGAGATAAGTTAGTCTTAAAATCATTCTGTGTGTAGACGACTTAGCTTGGGTCATATATAATCTTAGCAAAGTCACCCATTGGTCACATAATAATCTTATATCAGCTAGTGCCACCAAAACAAAACAAATGCTCTTCTGGATAAAGCCGAGGACAGAAGTTAAGGCCAGCAAATGCCAGTGTTTATGTCTAATGGAAAACAGATGGAGTATATGCTCCAGTTTAAATACCTTGGCATCATGGCAGTATCCTCACTTGCCTATCCTTAAATGTCTACCAGGAAAATTAAACAAGAGTTTAAATGTTGTCACAAAATTTAGGATCATCTGCAAGAGACTATGCCAGCTATCAGCAGTTTTGTACTGTCTTAGGTGAAGGTGGCACATCAGTCATCCTATCTGTGCAACACTGAGTATTTGTCAAGCTATCAAAGTTCTGTGGTAGTATGTCATTTTACAGATCTCACTGAAGCAGAAGCAGAAGCAGAATTCAGTTTATCACAAGATGGCTGACAAAAAAAGTTTCCCAGCCTTGTCTTATCCTTACTTATTGTTAGTGCACAGCAAAATCTGCCCAAACCTTGGCTGAGCATTGGTCAAGAGATATTATAGGTTGACCCTAAGATATCCACATCAGCAATTCCTTGTCTGAAACTTTCTTAGTGCTAGTGCTTAAAGTATGTTATTCCCTGCCTGCTGCAGAAAGAAAATAACCACGATTCATGAAACCTTCATGAGCAAACATTCACTCATAAAAATAACTGGATTCTTCCATAACTGCAGTCCCTAGGCACTGTTAGTCATTCAGTTCTATTTTTAGCCTATAACAATGACATTTAGCTGTAACATTTAAGTAGAAGTTCAATTTATATCTATTTACAATTAAGGGGAACATTTATGTACAAATCTTGTTACTGAAAGCATGTGTATATTTGTGACACATTATATGATGTACATTAAAATAAATTAGTAGGTATAACTAACAATTTTTGTTTTTTGCATTCTTGATGGAATAACTTGTAGCTTAATAGCGCTACCAGCTTGTTGTAAGTTATTGGATTCAATATCATGAGATGTGACAAATGCATGACTTCTGTTGATTTCTTTAGCATGGAAAGCCCAAAGCAGACAAAATATATTCACAAAGTATGTATTAACAGAGCCAGTGTTTATATTAACAAAATAGAAAATAGGACCATATAGTTTGTGAAGAATGACATGTATATAAAAGGTAATGCATGTGTGTGTTTGAATATATATATCAGCCTATGTCAAGTTGCACTTCATTACCTTTGCAATGCAGATTGGTCACATCACAGTTCATCATGTCACCAGAGCAGGCACAACCAGGGATCCTGCAGGACAGGTAGGTGAAAAAGACTATATCCATACAGGCAATGGAACGGGACCTGATGAATTGTGATTTCCTAAATCAAATTGCTAGATTTTTTTCTCTGTTTTTTACTGATTGGTTTTCCTGTGTGACTTTTTTACTCACTGGTTTGGTTTGTTAGTTGGGATATTTTTCAGACATCCTAATGATTATGGATCTCAGCTGGGAACGACAACCCTGTGTATCTAAAGGTTAACCAAAAATTCCACTTGTGCTGTGTAGATGATGCCATAAGAAGGCTGAAACATGAATGCCCACAGCTAGTGAGGTTTGGCTTTATTGATAGACTTAAAAAGAAAAAAAGTCATGGACATTCAGTATTGCCATAGAGCTGAAGCACCTGATGTCCTTAAAAGGTCATTTGCACATATCCCATGTCGCCTCTAACACAAGAGGTTTTAGGAATCACACAATGGAAAGTCTAGCTTTGCTAGGGTACTGTCAGTGCTCATACCACAGAACTCCAAAATGGCAATCTTTTCAAAATCCTGGAATTTATCTGATGTCTTTGGCTAGAATTGTAAAATTGTTCTGAATGGCCTGTAAGAGACTGAAGGAAGTGTATAAGATGGTCATTCAAAAATAAAGTGCAAGCACTCCTGCTGCAGAAGGTGTGTAACATGCTTAATATGCCTGTGACTCACATTGCTGCCTTTGTATCTTAATGGACTAGAAACATATCATCACTTCCCTATAATTAGCATGCCTAGTATAAAGGGGACTTGAAATGTATTCTGGGAAGGAGACAAGAAAGCACTAAAGCAAGGTCATGTTAATATGTCGGGCCCCATTGTAGGCCGTTTGTGGAAAAACAACATTTTATAAGAAGAGACTTGATTTATTTTAATGAATTAAAGTAGCTCAGGAAATAAAGATAAAATCAACAAAACATTTTTTTCATTTTGTGAGTTCCAAGGTGGAATTTTCCTTTAACATTCTGAATTGAAAAGAACAGTTCTTGCAACTGATAAATGGGTGTTGCTGTGCTGCTTTGCAGTCACCAGATACTTCCAAACACTTAGTCTCCTGGCAATCCTCATGTAAATTCACAAAATTTCCACCGACTCCTCTGGTACTTCCACAACATTGTCAGGTAAGAGTGCACCAACTTTAAACCTCTATCCATAAGAGGCAAGCATCTCTGCCATTGTGAGCTACAAGCCACTACTTTTAATAGCAGCTTTTTCAGGTGTTCCATATTTGATTGGGCTGTCACAGAAATTCCCACCTTAATACTTTAACTATACATGCAGCCATCAAGTTCTTACCATTATATATATATATATATATATATATATATATATATATATATATATAAAGATGGATCCCCTTCACATGGTTGAACTTTTAAAAGCTTGACTTTCATATGACCGAGACCATATGATTGAACTTTTAAAAGTTCGAACGGTCTGAATGGGGATCTCCATAGAGTGCGGAATGGGAAGATTCCCTTTTACCGCAATGTAGTGCGATCTCGGAGTTGGTATATCTAAATAGCAAAGGGTGTGGGGGGGTGCAGGGGGTTTGCTTGCACTGTTTTGTTTTAATTTTTTTTATTTATTTATTTTTTGTTTATTTTATTTTCACATTTTTGAACATTCAAATGTTTGATCATATGGTCTCGGTCGTATGAAAGTCGAACATTTGGTTGTTCGATCATGTGAAGTAGACCCATATATATATATCTGTGTGTGTGTGTGTCTGTGTTGTGTGTGTGTGTGTGTGTGTGTGTGTGTGTGTGTGTGTGTGTATATGTATATATATATA